>NC_047121.1:42388945-42688945 GCF_902500255.1 Thalassophryne amazonica
CACACTAACTGTCAGAATGCTCGTAGCACGGGCCGGGGCGGAGGATTAGCAGCAATCTTCCATTCCAGCTTATTAATTAATCAAAAACCTAGACAGAGCTTTAATTCATTTGAAAGCTTGTCTCTTAGTCTTGTCCATCCAAATTGGAAGTCCCAAAAACCAGTTTTATTTGTTATTATCTATCGTCCACCTGGTCGTTACTGTGAGTTTCTCTGTGAATTTTCAGACCTTTTGTCTGACTTAGTGCTTAGCTCAGATAAGATAATTATAGTGGGCGATTTTAACATCCACACAGATGCTGAGAATGACAGCCTCAACACTGCATTTAATCTATTATTAGACTCTATCGGCTTTGCTCAAAAAGTAAATGAGTCCACCCACCACTTTAATCATATTTTAGATCTTGTTCTGACTTATGGTATGGAAATAGAAGACTTAACAGTATTCCCTGAAAACTCCCTTTTGTCTGATCATTTTTTAATAACATTTACATTTACCCTGATGGACTACCCTGCAGTGGGGAATAAGTTTCATTACACTAGAAGTCTTTCAGAAAGCGCTGTAACTAGGTTTAAGGATATGATTCCTTCTTTATGTTCTCTAATGTCATATACCAACACAGAGCAGAGTAGCTACCTAAACTCTGTAAGGGAGTTAGAGTATCTTGTCAATAGTTTTACATCCTCATTGAAGACAACTTTGGATGCTGTAGCTCCTCTGAAAAAGAGAGCTTTAAATCAGAAGTGTCTGACTCCGTGGTATAACTCACAAACTCGTACCTTAAAGCAGATAACCCGTAAGTTGGAGAGGAAATGGCGTCTCACTAATTTAGAGGATCTTCACTTAGCCTGGAAAAAGAGTTTGTTGCTCTATAAGAAAGCCCTTCGTGAAGCTAGGACATCTTTCTACTCATCACTAATTGAAGAAAATAAGAACAACCCCAGGTTTCTTTTCAGCACTGTAGCCAGGCTGACAAAGAGTCAGAGCTCTATTGAGCTGAGTATTCCATTAACTTTAACTAGTAATGACTTTATGACTTTCTTTGCTAACAAAATTTTGACTATTAGAGAAAAAATTACTCATAACCATCCCAAAGATGTATCGTTATCTTTGGCTGCTTTCAGTGATGCCGGTATTTGGTTAGACTCTTTCTCTCCGATTGTTCTGTCTGAGTTATTTTCATTAGTTACTTCATCCAAACCATCAACATGCTTATTAGACCCCATTCCTGCCAGGCTGCTCAAGGAAGTCCTACCATTATTTAATGCTTCAATCTTAAATATGATCAATCTATCTTTGTTAGTTGGTTATGTACCACAGGCCTTTAAGGTGGCAGTAATTAAACCATTACTTAAAAAGCCATCACTTGACCCAGCTATCTTAGCTAATTATAGGCCAATCTCCAACCTTCCTTTTCTCTCAAAGATTCTTGAGAGGGTAGTTGTAAAACAGCTAACTGATCACCTGCAGAGGAATGGTCTATTTGAAGAGTTTCAGTCAGGTTTTAGAATTCATCATAGTACAGAAACAGCATTAGTGAAGGTTACAAATGATCTTCTTATGGCTTCGGACAGTGGACTTATCTCTGTGCTTGTTCTGTTGGACCTCAGTGCTGCTTTTGATACTGTTGACCATAAAATTTTATTACAGAGATTAGAGCATGTCATAGGTATTAAAGGCATTGCGCTGCGGTGGTTTGAATCATATTTGTCTAATAGATTACAGTTTGTTCATGTAAATGGGGAATCTTCTTCACAGACTAAAGTTAATTATGGAGTTCCACAAGGTTCTGTGCTAGGACCAATTTTATTCACTTTATACATGCTTCCCTTGGGCAGTATTATTAGACGGTATTGCTTAAATTTTCATTGTTACGCAGATGATACCCAGCTTTATCTATCCATGAAGCCAGAGGATACGCACCAATTAGCTAAACTGCAGGATTGTCTTACAGACATAAAGACATGGATGACCTCTAATTTCCTGCTTTTAAACTCAGATAAAACTGAAGTTATTGTACTTGGCCCCACAAATCTTAGAAGCATGGTGTCTAACCAGATCGTTACTCTGGATGGCATTTCCCTGATCTCTAGTAATACTGTGAGAAATCTTGGAGTTATTTTTGATCAGGATATGTCATTCAAAGCGCATATTAAACAAATATGTAGGACTGCCTTTTTGCATTTACGCAATATCTCTAAAATCAGAAAGGTCTTGTCTCAGAGTGATGCTGAAAAACTAATTCATGCATTTGTTTCCTCTAGGCTGGACTATTGTAATTCATTATTATCAGGTTGTCCTAAAAGTTCCCTAAAAAGCCTTCAGTTGGTTCAGAATGCTGCAGCTAGAGTACTGACGGGGACTAGCAGGAGAGAGCATATCTCACCCGTGTTGGCCTCCCTTCATTGGCTTCCTGTTAATGCTAGAATAGAATTTAAAATTCTTCTTCTTACTTATAAGGTTTTGAATAATCAGGTCCCATCTTATCTTAGGGACCTCGTAGTACCATATTACCCCATTAGAGCGCTTCGCTCTCAGACTGCGGGCTTACTTGTAGTTCCTAGGGTTTGTAAGAGTAGAATGGGAGGCAGAGCCTTCAGCTTTCAGGCTCCTCTCCTGTGGAACCAGCTCCCAATTCAGATCAGGGAGACAGATACCCTCTCTACTTTTAAGATTAGGCTTAAAACTTTCCTTTTCGCTAAGGCTTATAGTTAGGGCTGGATCGGGTGACCCTGGACCATCCCTTGGTTATGTTGCTTTAGACATAGACTGTGTTTCATAATTATTGTATGGCCTTGCCTTGCAATGTGGAGCGCCTTGGGGCAACTGTTTGTTGTGATTTGGCGCTATACAAGAAAAAAGTTGATTGATTGATTGATTCTCTCCCCTCAGCCCCAACCAGTCCCAGCAGAAGACTGCCCCTCCCTGAGCCTGGTTCTGCTGGAGGTTTCTTCCTGTTAAAAGGGAGTTTTTCCTTCCCACTGTCACCAAGTGCTTGCTCACAGGGGGTCGCTTTGATTGTTGGGGTTTTTCTGTAATTATTGTATGGCTTTTGCCTTACAATATAAAGCGCCTTGGGGCAACTGTTTGTTGTGATTTGGCGCTATATAAATAAAATTGATTTGATTTGATTTGATTTATGTGTTATGATCTGATGGTCCGTTTCAACCTGGGGGCAGCCTGTCCATGTCCGTGCATGCACTCGCTTGCTGCAGCTGTCGCCACAGTGAGATACGTTTTTATTTATGTCCACTTGATGAAAGCAAACAGACACACACACATGTCACCTTGGTCAGTTGTTAGTCCATGTCCGTCTAAACACAGTACTGTCCAGCTGGGATGTCCAGAATGACAGATCTCCACGGATGCTTCAGTGGGCGGCCACACCTCCTGTCAGTTTTTAGCACATACACCAAAGCCACACTCGTGGGGCACTTAGACAAATTTCACTGCCAGTACGACAATGATTATCTGCAGAGTGTTATCATGCCAAGAATGTGAATGGCCACACATTTTCTAAGTGCCATGCGAGCGGTGTTAGATGTACGTGCTGTCACCTGGAATTTGGCCAACACCTGCCGCAAGAGGGTATGATGGGCTCGCTCAGCGCACACTCTGTCTGTCAGCCGCTGGTGTGCACAAATAGTTGTAGCAACAAGTGTACGAAGCATTGGAAGCAGCTACGAAATTACAGGGTTTGCATACAATTCCTGCTTCAATTCGACCAAATTCGCACTATATGTGAAGAGGCCCTTAGCCTGTTACCTGAGATTGCTAACAGGCTAAGGGCAGTTATCGATAGTTTGAAGATGTCAGGTCATTAAACCATGTTTACTGAGGACATAGCCGTGTCATAATGTTTAATGTCCACAATAAAGCAAAACCACTATGAGACTCACCACTCGGCTTCCAAAAATATGATTTAATAAATACGCAAACCAAGGTATTGTTATTGAGTTATGTTCACAATAATGACATAAATTTTCAACTGTATTGCACATACATTCTATACTATGCATGGAGCAGTAGCACAGAAAAATGTGTTAACAGCAAGTCTTGTCATTAACGAGAGTAAAATCTTTATTACATGAGGTAAATTGGGGGTTTTGAAAACATCTGAGAGCAGGTCATTGGTGCTGGAACGTTTCAGTAAACATGATTGGTTGTTGTGGGTCAGCTGACCTCACAGCTGCTGTGCTCATGAATGATCAAAGAGAAAGCAGCTAATTGACATACATGAATGAAGTAAATATTACAACTATTTGAGAAGCATAAATGATGCAGGTGGATGTGAGAGAGACGTGAGATGGCAGAGAAAGAATGCAGAAGCCGGTTATTTCAAGCAGATGACCAATTTCTTTGAGCTGATTTTACCCTGGAGGTGCCGCAGCCTGATAGAGCTCAAACTAAAAGCTGTTTCAGGTGTGTTTTTGGCCAAATAGCCCTTATTATGGAAAAATAACTGTAATTATTGCAGAACCCTTGAGGTTTCAAAGCTAATCTGCGCTTCTGCATAATCATCTGTTCACTCTGTTTATATACTCAAAAATTTACATACTCTGGCAGAAATTTGTAATTTGTTTTTTTTTTTTGTTTGTTTTTTTTTTTTTACATTTTTCAGATAACATTAATGATAATACCAAAATATTTTTTACACTCATGCTTAGTGGTTGTGTGAAGCCATTTATTGTCAAACACTGGTGTTTACCCTTTTTAAATCATAATCAAATCAAATAAATTCCAGTGCAAACTCCAGATTCCCTTGGAAATGCATTTTCTCGTAACCAGCGTTGGGAGTAACACATTACAAAAGTAAGGCAGTTACAGTAATTTATTACTTTTTGTTGTAAGGCAGTAATGTAAGGCATTACTAATACATTTTCAGTAATATTACACTCATTAAATATTAAAATAACATGTGTTACAACACACTTTTAACCCAAAAACAGCTTTATGTTGGGCTGTGCAATGCAGATTTTCAACACTGATTTCCTCAAAAGCTGCATTGAATCAAATCTGATAAGAATCAGGCAGATGGTGTTTTTTGATTCGTCTGTTAAATTTGATTCACAAAAAAAGTGCATCCTCTCGCTTTGGTCTGCCAGGTGGAGTGAGCAGCCAGTGTTTGCTGCTGTTTTTTTTTTTAAATACACAAACACACTGCTTTGCTTTAAATACACAATAAGTCCCTTTCGATTATCAACATAGTGCATTTCTCTCACTGGTTCATAGTGTGTTCTCACAGAGCTGATACAGTGATTTCAAAACAACCAGCACCACTCTCTTTCACTTCATCACTGACTACGTTTACATGCAGCCAATAACCCTTTCATAACTGGAATATTAGCAATAACCCGGTTGCGCACGGCCATGTAAACACCCGCAAAAACCCGAATATGCTCATATTCCAGTTTTTAAAAACCCGAATATGACCCCTGGGTTACTCCTTTTCTAAACCGAATATCAGGTCATATAAACGCGCATCGAATATCCCCATAGCAAGGAACATTATTCTGTGTTCTGCGCAGGTCTTATCTGCAAGGAATCTTGGTCTTTTGAGTACGGCAACTACTTGTATGCGGCGCCCGCAACCCACTGGACACCACAGAAGCAGAGGTAAACAAGTATGTCGAAATCCAGACGCGGCAGCACAGCACCACACTTTTGGAGCGATGAGGAAACCGAATACTTCATTAGTATCGTGAAAGATATGAATATAATGTCTTTTACTGACGGTACAAAGAGGAAGAAGAAACGGAAATGACACATATTCACGTCATGACGTTCTTCGTGCGTCTGGACGTTGTCCATGCATCGCTGTTTAGATGGGGATATTCCAAATGATACCAGTGACCATGTATACAGGAGTAACTCTGTCTGCTTAAGCATGTAAATGGGTTATTCCTAATGATTCAGAAACTGGAATATTGACCTTAACCCGAATATTAACGGCATGTAAACATAGGCAAAGTTCTGCAGTTTGCACGCAGACTGTACAGGAGAGAACCCACAGAGGTGAGGGGTGGGAACCCCCCCAAACCCCTTAAAGGTTCACTTTTGAAGTCATTTTTCAGCCAGTTTTTGCACATAATGATGATAGTATTAACCAGATTCTACAACTTTGATCAAATAATATATTATTATTATTTATAATACTTAAGAATAAAGTAATGCAATTTGAACCATTTGAACCACTTACCAAGACTGGTTTTGGTTGATTTTTTTCTGAGCCCACTGAATCAAGTGTGCGCAGCAGAGCTGGCTGTAAGTCCACAGCTATGGCCAGAAGACTTTGTGTAATCACGTGTTCTCATGGTAATAAAAATTATATGAGATGATTTTCATCTTGCTAGCAGTCTACAGATTCCATGTATGTGAAACGTTTTTTTTTTTTTTAATAGTGTCATATAGGCCTGGTAAGGTTTCTCTGTGTCTGGTTTGTGTTTTATTTATTAGCAGGTGTAGGCTATATTAATTTTTGTGAAGTTGGACTAAAATGACTGGGCTATATCCCTTGATATTGAGGGCTAATCCTCCAGTTCTTGACAAAGCATATGCTATGTCCATCATGCCAGATTTATGTTGTGAACCTCTTTAACTAAAACAAACAAATAAATACATAAATAAAAGAATGGAAATGAAAAGATAAAGATTGAGCATCTTGTCATGTCGTTAGGCTATAGGTTTCATTATAGTGAGCTCTAGCTCTATTGTGCTAAACATAAATCAGCCTAGACTTTAAACAGTCACACCATCTCTATCATAATTTTACCAGACTTTGATCCTTTGGGATTCTGGCTGTGACTGTTACTTGTATTGTGCCTTGAGCCTTCACTGCACCAATTATATTAATTATATTGTTGCTATTGGCCTGAAGGGCCTACAGTCATTACGTTACACCACATCATCTTCCAGTGGATGTATAATGAGCTGTAGTAAATTACATTTTGACATTTTAGAATGCAAAGTCCTACTTCCACAGTTATTTTGCTGAAAGTAACTCAAACGTAATGCAGAAGCATGTAATGCATTACAATTCAGAGACAGTAATATTGTAAATAAATGTCGCCGGCTTCTCCCTTGTTTGCAAGTTTTCTATTGACAGGAGCACCACTTTATGCTCCATTCGCAGCCTTATAGGGAGAAAGGATCAACAGTTATGATAAATCTGACTTCAGAAATCGAATTTATGTATCTGAATTGACCTAAGCACAGGTTTTCACGTCTTAAATGTAAATAACGGCGGAGAAATTGGCCAGAGAATTAATAGTGATTACAAGCACACAGCATGCATTTTCCACCAACACTGGGGGATCACTGCAGTGCTTCAACCTTTCAAGATGGGCCACTCAGTGCTCCAGGTCACGTGACCAAAATACCTGTCTATTATGGGATGTCTGTAGTTAGGGGTGTTTATTAGCAGAAACTGAATATAGCATTCACAACCATCTGTTCATGAGTGCATAAATTTACTACAACATTGAATACGTGCATTCATAAACGTATAACGAACCCTTTATATTTCTGTGAAGGCTCTCAGTTGTCCGGGTGGTTTCCATAGTAACAATTTTACAAGTTTTACAAGTTTACAATGGGGTACTCAGGTCAAAGCAGTTTCAGTCTTTTGTTCATGGTAATGAGTCATTCACGTTATCAGAAGAGCCGTCAGGAGAGGCGTCAGTCCCATCGTTAGAGGGACAGCTACCCTGTCATTAGGAGGGTGCTAACTAGAGCACAATAGGTGCTAATTAAAGCAATTGTTTAGTCACTAGCCAATAGCAGTCTGCCTCTCGGTAGGAGGGGTCTGGTTAGGTTTAAAACTCCAGCTTTTGTGGCTTCTGTTTGTGCTTCTCTACAAGGGTCAAGACAGAAGTCAGACTACCAGAGCAAGAATTTTAGCTGAGCAAGCTTCTGCGACTTGAAGTGAAATGTCCTCGCGTCAAGCAACCCAGTCCAGTCGAAGATTCAAGCTTCTCTACTATGAACCCTTGATATCTACGTGCGACTCTCCCGCCATGTTATACAGTAGCACAAAAGGAAACAAAAGTTTTGGAGAAACTAGGGATATTAGCTAACAACACTGAACAATGGACATTGCTAATTACATTCTAGACTAGAATGTAATTAGAACTAGATTGTGTGCATGTATGCATAATTTTAAGTAAGTTCAATTTAAGTACATAATATAATTGTAAATACGTTAAAAATACATATATGACACATTGACACAACTAAGTGAAAACAATTATTTCCATTGTGGTCCATTTAAAAATCAAATGACAAAATAGAAGTAATTATAAAATAATAATAATAATAACAATAATAATAGTGTGTATGTGATAACAAGAACCCAAACAATTTATAAATACATTAAGACAGTAAATTAACATAAAAAATTGCTTAATTAACAGAAAATAAAAGGGTTGCGTTCTAAAAATTGTTAAGGTCTAAGGTTCTAAAAACATTCTGGACTCACACACCATTCCAACTCATTACAGAAACTTTGCTTAAATTATGATCACCCTTGAAAAATGTCACCTACTGATTTTATAAACACTACCCAATCTAGAGCCCGTGGATCCCCACGGGCAACGCACAAGTTGAATTTAATGTCGTAGTAGGTAATTTGCCTCCTGTAAAGACACTGTGGGTTTCTTTGCTCTGCAGCAGCGTAGTCATTGCTTCTTAATGGTCCCTTTTTATGCTCTGTTGGATCTGCGATGGGCCAGTGTGCCATGAGCCATGACAGGTGCAGAATGCCAATGAGGACACCAGTTTCTCAAGGAATGGATCCATTAGTTTGCTGTCATGCATGCTCAGAAATCAATCTCCATCTCTAAGCAATTTAAGTTTAATGACTTCAATTGGAATGAAAGTTAAGGAACAATATTGCCAAACCAATTAGGTGCAATTGGTTTGAGTATCGTTCAGATAATAATAAGACATGATAACCAGAGGTTTAGATATTTGTGTGTCGGCAGGGTCAACAACTGTGGAATCTTAAAAGGTGAATGTTGTAGTTTAATAATATACTGTACATTATATTTGATTTGATTAATTAAAGAATGGCTTCCAAACAGAAATCTGCATTGCTGACAGATCTTTCATACTCAATGAGGCCCCTGGGTGATGAGGAGAGATGTAGGACAACAAGGGTGTCAGCATCCAAGCCAAGAAAGGTTGGGTCAACCTACATTCATGAGAGCAGAAACACAGAGAAGTTCAAAAGAGAAGACAGATGCTCAAACAACAAAACATATCCTGAGGGCCAAGGAGAAAGAAAGCATGATGCGCCTATAGAAAAACCCATAGAGGAGGACAAAGAGGTGGCCAAAGAAACACTGTAAGAGAGGGACACGGATGTCCAAGGAAACATCCAAACAGAAGGACATACAGGTGTCCAAAGAAACATCCAAAGAAAGGGACATAGAGGTGTCCCAGTAAACCCCCAAACACAGAGACATACAGGTATCTAACTCCCAAACTGAAAGGCATAGAGGTTACAAAAAAAAAAAAAAAAAAAACAAGGCCAAAGACAGGAATTCAAAACAAAAGAACCTGACAACAACACATAAAGTGGACAAAAATTATGTGAAATGGGAGGAAAGGAGCATGAAACAATCTAAACGTTACTTGAATTTCCTATAGTCATTAATGGTCCCTACTGGGACATAGAATCCCCACTGGGCTTGCACAAGCATAAAGCACTGCAACATGTACATGTACATTGCATACGGGAAGTATTCACAGCACTTCATTTTTTTACATTTTGTTATGTTACAGCCTTATTACAAAGTGGAGTAAATTATTTTTTTCCTTCAAAATTCTATTCACAACACCCCATAATGACAACATGAAAAAGCTTTTTAAAACTTTTTGCAAATTTATTAAAAATAAAAAACTAAGAAATGACATATACATAGGTAGTCACACCCTTTGCTCAATACTTTGTTGATACACCTTTGGCAGCAGTCAAGTCTTCTTGAATATGATGCCACAAGCTTGGTGCACATATGTTTGAGCAGTTTTGCCCATTCCTCTTTGCAGCACCTCTCAAGCTCCATCAGGTTGGATGGGAAGCGTTGGTGCTTATATGTAGACAGGTGTGTGTCTTTCCAAATCATGTCTAATCAACTGAATTTACCCCAGGTAGACTCTAATTAAGTCTTAGAAACATCTCAAGGATGATAAGTGGAAACAGGATGCACCTTAGCTCTATTTTGAGCTTCCTGGCAAAGGCTGTGATTACTTATGTGCATGTGATTTTTTTTACTTTTATTTTTAAGAAATTTACAAAAATTGAAAAAAAAAATACTTTTTTCCATATTGTCATTATGGGGTATTGTATGTATAATTTTGAAGAAAAAAAAATGAATTTCATCCATTTTGGAATAAGGATGCAACATACAGTAAAATGTGGAAAAAGTGAAGTGCTGTGAATACTTTCCAGGTACACTGTACATTAGCTAGGAAGGTGTACCTAATGAAGTGTCACTGAGCTGGGCTGTCAGGAAATATGAACCCCACTGAAGCTAAAATGTGATTCCAGTTTCTCACGCTGAGAACTGCGGGGTTATTTGAGTTGCTGTTGTCATCTTGTCAACTTGAAGCAGTCTGCCCTTTCTCCTCTAACCCTGCTCATGAAGAAGACATTTTCACCCACAGAATTGCAGTGCACTGGCTGTTTCTTTCCCCACCCTGCCCTTCTGTATAAAAATCCCATGAGATCTCCAGCTTGTGAGATGCTCAAAATGCTCCGCCTGGCACTATCAAACATTCCACAGTTGTTGCATCACATCTTCTGTTTTCTCATAGTTGGTCAAAACAAATGCACATTTTCATCATGTCTGTATGTGATTGTGTAGAACTGCTGTATATGGTTGGTCCATTTCAGAATTACATTGTAAAAGCACCTAATAAATTGTACAAAACTGCTGCTCACCTGAAAGTATTCACTCACTGCTACTTTTTCTTCTGTAGCGATATTCACTTGAAGCACACAGTCTGTGATCCACACAGGGAAGTTATCATCAGCCTCCACACCCACTGTGTTGAGCTGGATTTATCTTTGTGAGGCCTAAATGGCAGATATGCATTTTGTGCATTTCCTGCATTCCATTTCATGTGACTGAACATGGATTTCTGAGTAGAAGATAAGAATTTTTTATCCTGATCACATTATTCAGTTTAGCAGATATTTGTAGATCTTTGCTCTTTTTGTAGTTCAGAATTAAATGTCACCAGATCAGGCTGGTCTTGGAGACAGACTCTGTACATGGAACTGATGTTCTGCCTCTCACCCAAGATATCAACTCACAACCTCACCTCCCCCTCAGCTCCATTAACTCACAACCAGCACACCTGCATCGACTCCCAAACTCACCTCTATCGACTCGCAACCTCAGCTCCAATCGATACACAACCTCATCTTCACCTCAGCTCCATCGATACACAACCTCACCTTCACCTCAGCTCCAATCGATACACAACCTCACCTTCACCTCAGCTCCAGTCGATACACAACCTCACTTTCACCTCAGCTCCATCGATACACAACCTCACCTTCACCTCAGCTCCATCGATACACAACCTCACCTTCACCTCAGCTCCAATCGATACACAACCTCACCTTCACCTCAGCTCCATCGATACACAACCTCACCTTCACCTCAGCTCCATCGATACACAACCTCACCTTCACCTCAGCTCCCATCGATACACAACCTCACCTTCATCTCAGCTCCATCGATACACAACCTCACCTTCACCTCAACTCTATCGACTCACAACCTCAGCTCCATTGACTTACACCCTGTTTGGGCTACAACATGCCCATTTCAACCCTTGTGCACTGAGCACCAGGCATTGCTTGTGTGGTATTTCCAACAGTTTAAATAGCAGTGTGAGTTCAGACAGACCCCAAACTCATTTTGCATCTGCTGTCAATATATGGGTCATTGAGTACTGTAATGATCTTTTAACTGTGCAAAGAAAGTAATTTTATCAGTAGATTTTATAAAGTGTACCATTTACTGGTTGACTCCTGTGTGTGTGTTTGTGTATGTGTGTTACTTGATGACCAATCCTTCTATGAATACATATCCAGGCGAGGGTCCATATTGCACCCAGTTTGCATCATCTTGACATAAACGCCGGTGATGATACTTTCACATTCAATTGCAAGAAAAAGTACAATTAATCTGTTCTTTGGTGGAACATCACAGTGGCAGGTTGCATGTGCACTCAGAGTCAGTGTAAGTTCACCTTAACAACACCACTCTGTGCAAGACTAAACAATTTTATTGATCAGATTAGCACTTTTTGTTGGTTTTGTTGTTTTCACCAGCTCACAACAAATGTGTGATATGATGTCTGAATGGGAACTTGAACATTCATGAGAAAACCAAACATTCTTGGTTCATGACATCAAGAAAAGGCTACCTGCTGCATTATGATGCCATAAAGGAACCCTTGACATTTTTTACTCTTAACATTATGAAGGCCATATTGGAAATCCTAAATATTTCCTTCAAGAAAAAGCCAGGTTTCCCACATCATGATGACACAAAAGAGCTTTGGACATTCTTAGGTCATGACACTGTAAAGGGCACAAAGGAAAACCTAGTGTGTTCGCTAACATTTTTGCCTCATGACATTGTAAGTCCATGAAGGGAAAATCAATATACTCGCTTAAGGATGTCAAGAAAAGGCTAAATTACTGGATGATGATGTCATAAGGGAAATAATTTTTGCCTCATAAATTTGCAAAGACCACAAAGGAAAATCGAATATTCTTGCTTCTGGATCTCAACAAAAAAAAAAAAACACATTTTCCTGCATGATTTATGACAAACTGCTTGTGATACAGACGCTATCACAGTAAGATAATGTACAAATAATTATGTGCAGTAATAATATATTAAGATGTGTCAGGATCTGATGCAAGAAGGCATACAAATCAATAATTGCAGTATAATTTTCATGAGTTTATCTGTCCATATGTTACCATTCATTCACTATAAACTCAAATAAGTTGTCAGAAGTAAAAAAAAAAAAAAATTACACTGCACAAACAGTCCCTCTCAAAATAAGCCAAATAATCTGAAATATAGCCAGACTGTCTTGTATTAAATAATAATAATAATAATAATAATAATAATAATAATAATAATAATAATAATAATAATAATAATAATAATTAATAAATAAATAAATAAATAAATAAATCTGCCAATGGGGTAAGAAAATTTATTTAGTTAGAATTCTCAAAACTAGCAAAATGTCTAGGTACTGAATAATCAAAATGTGCCTTAAACTAGACAGAATTCTTATTTTAAGATTTGCCTCTGTCTTAAAATAAGGAAAACAACCTTGTTCCTTTGCTTGGATGATTTGAAATCCATTGCCTGTCCTTGTTACTGATTAATTACAGCTTGATATTAGCTGGATAACCATTAAGAAAAGACATTTTTTTTCTTATGTAAAAAAAATGCTTGACAAGATTATTTTTCTATTTCAACAAAAATTAAGTCAAATTTTCTTTAAACGAGTCTTATTTTACTTTCTTAGATATCGGTTTTAGGTGAAGTGATTACCTCAATTTCTTTCAGTTTATGGTCTCAAAAATAAACTGTTAGAACTTTAAAACGCAAAACTTATTTTAAGTAAAATGAACTTGTTTAAGTCTTTGTACTATTCCATTGAATCCTGCAATTTGAAACAACTGAAAATACGAGTCAGTTTAATCTGTATTTTACATTTACATTTGTTACAAGACATGTAACACTAACTTCAATATTTATGTTTTTATTGA
The DNA here is from genome assembly GCF_902500255.1 of Thalassophryne amazonica. Lineage (NCBI taxonomy): Eukaryota > Metazoa > Chordata > Actinopteri > Batrachoidiformes > Batrachoididae > Thalassophryne > Thalassophryne amazonica. The sequence goes on from NC_047121.1 coordinate 42,402,759, forward strand.
ATAATTTTTAGTATGTAAACTAAAAAAACTGGTACTCAGTTATCTACTTTTTTTTTTTTTTTTTTTGCCAACTTACTCAGGTTTACAGTGTTTCCTAAAAATGGTTTTTGAAGCAAATTAACAGATAAGTGCGTAGACTTGAGTTTTACTCCACATTTTGGGCAGGTGTGAGAAAGACACCTTGCCATCTGGGACCAGATGAATCCCTCAATACTGAGACTTTATTAAAGACTCGACAGGTGACAGAAGTCCAGGAGAGACGGGTTAAATCAGCAGCGAAGAGCAGACTCATGTCTATCTCGCTCTATTCCTTCTTCCCTTCACACTCTGATTGCTTTCATCTCGTAATAACCTCAGTCCTGCACTTCCATCCTCAGCCTGCCATTGTCTCATCACTTTCCCATTCTCCACTGAATAGCCTTTTCTTTCATTCATATCTCTCGCAGCCACCTCCGTCTACTCCACACTCCTCCATCTCTCCTTCCTCCTCCTTATCATTCTCTTCCCCTCTGTAACAGTTACACTCCTTCCTCTCGCTCACTTTTTCTTGGCCTTTTCTCCCATTCCCACTTGGTCCCCGTCTCTCTCCCACTCCCTGTGTTCCTGTAAAGGTCAGGTTAGCTCCGCGAGTAAGCCGTAGATTTATGATGCTGCCATCTCCCAGGAATCACTGTGACCAGGGCCAAACAAAAACAACACAGCTATAGACTGCATTAGATTGCTTGAGCCTCGTTCAGCAAAGCGCTGGTTATTAACGAGGGCACGGGGCGATGCGTTCGAGGTTGCAGGAGTGCTTAAAGCTGCAACTATTTACACGCGTGCATACACACAAAAAAACGTAATGGTGTGGCTCCCCCTCCCTCAATAATCAATAATAATCCAAAAACAATTTAACCAAACAACTCATCATAAAACATTTACCACAACTAAACTGTGAAAGTGGTTTTGCATAAATATTAACTGAATACATATTGGAAAGCTATATTATGCTTGTAAAAATCTAGGTTTTCTAGCATGTGTGCTGTTAAAATTGCCTTTGCTTGAAAGACATCCAAGATTACCGAAGTTATGACCCATCATCTGCTTTGTAACATGTTGGTAATGTTACGATGTGAGACAGCGAGTAAGCTAACGATGACTGCATTGCTACTTTAATGTTTAACATCTGGAAGGTGGACAAATATCACTCACTGGAATAAGAAACTGGATTAAAAAACACCAGGGTCATCTAAAAAGGTGAGTGTACCAGACAGCAGGCATCCAGAAACGCTGGCGCTTGCGTTAGCCCAAAAGCTAATGCTAATGTTAGCAGCTCATTGTAAATGTCACCATCAGTGGCAGCTTTAGCAGTTTATCAAAATTGCTAGTTGACTCTAGGAGCTTCAACAGCAATATGTGAGAACTCAACTTTGAAGCAGATGTTGTCGGACCAGCGAAGAAGCATGTGGCACCAAGGGAAAGTCTGACTGATAAAACTCAAATTTGAGAAAGAGCAAATGCAAGATGCACAGCTGAATGGAAAAATTCTGCAGATCTTAAATTCAATGACAATACAACACCTTCAACTAGTATTTGGTGTTTTTATTTTATGTGCATCTGCTGGAGTACACTTAGGTATTAACTGACATGTTAGAACTTGTTTTTCGATGGGTCAGATTTTCCGACTAGGGCCGTGGTGTAGTTTGTATATTTATTTACAACTCTAGGCCATTAGCTACAAGCAACGACTTGCCTGTCATTTCCAATCCATGATGGGTATTCCCTACTCCCTAGTCATCCTTGTGGCTATGTTCCAATCTGCTATTCGCAAGGTAAGACCCTAGTAGCCAGACTGAGAACTTTGAATCACTAGATTATCTATTTCCTGCTGTTTTTCACCCAAAAATGCCATCAGAGGGAGTTTCAAGTATGTATACATGTATGAGAAGTCACAATCAGTTGTAACAACAGTTTCAAACACAGAGCTGGTTGATTTAAATGACCTGAATTCAAGTATTGCACAACCCATGATTGTGGTTTGACATTTTTACCTCAAAGACACTATCGAAATCATAGAGAGCAACTTTGAATACATATACAGTAAATTGTGCAGAGTAAAACATACTCTGCCAGGACTACATTTGGTCCCAGTCCAAACAGAGTTAAATACACTCTATTATAGAACGAAATCAGCTCTACCATCTTGTCAAATCAAGTTTTTCACCTCCCATAAGAGTCATTTTACACTGTGATAGAGTATATTTAACTTGATTTGGACTGGGACCAAATGTAGTCCTGGCAGAGTATGTTTTACTCTGCACAATTTACTGTGCAGGGTTTTTACTATATTACTCACAGCTGACAGCTTCTGTAATGACACAACAGGCTTTATACATCTGTATTTGCAGGTCATTTTTCATGATACAAAACAACAAAATCAAAGAGAACACCCCTTACTACATATGATTTGACTCTTAAATCATCAAAATCAGCCAAGAAATAAGAGCTTAAAGACAATTTCACTGTGGGTATAGAGATCCTATCACTACCTCATCATCATTGACTGTTTGGTTTGTGTAGTGTAGTTCCCAATTTTCGCCACCAGGGCATTTCCTTGCATATTGAATTTTAGCCACAAAGCTGCCTTATGAGTAGAACAGGCCTTTTCAATAAGAGCGGGCGTTTTGCAGCTGCAAGAGACAACTGTCCTGCTGCCAGCTAGATGAGGGCCCGAAGTATATTTTATGCAAATACTAAACCACACGACATGGCGACTGCCAATCCAAGTAAATAGGCAGCATAACATTAGCTGGTTGTTCGCGTGAACTAAATAATCCAAGATGGCGAGAAACACCACAAAACAGCTGTGTTTCTAAAATGTTTTCTAAAAGTTAGCAAGAAATAAGCACTACTAAATATAAAAATGCTGTTTTTGCAACCCAGATAAAACCTCTGAAGTGATTTAAAAGGCATGCTATGGAGATGTAGCTGGCAAGTCCCGGGAGCGCCCCATCAACCGGCAAAACCAACAAGGTGACTGCCGTGATGTCATTTGTGACCAAATGTTTTTGGGTTGGGTTTTGTTTGCAGATCGTTTGAAGACACCCCCGCCAGCCTTCTCAATGAATGCATTCACAAGTGAAAGATAAATGCATATTTGCAATCTGCCATCAGTAAAAAAATATTTGCAGCAGAACAAACAGCCTGATAAACAGTGATAATGAATATCAATGGAATAAGAGACAATGTGCATGCACCGAGTAAAAACGCGAAGCTGAAAACTGAATTTGCACGTTATTCTGCGCAGATCACACAGCTGTCTGCAAATATGAACATGTCTTTCACAAAGCCAGACACTGTGACAGAATGATTTCCTGTGGATGTGATCAAATGATTCATACACTATATGAAAAAAAAGGCAAAAGCTTTTTGTATGCATAAAAGCTTTGTTGCAATAGCAAGCCATAATAAATTATATTTCAAGCAATGTTAGAGATTTGTTGTCATTTTATAAATATATATTAAATGCGAAGTGGCCTCTGTGTGTGTGTGTGTGTGTGTGTGTGTGTGTAACTTTGATCACGGATAAACTGGGGAGAGCTGACATTTACCGTTTGGTATGTTTATGTATTTTGGGTCAAGGATGAACGCCGCAAAAACGGAAAGTTGATAGGGCTAATATTTTTGGAGAAATTAGGGATATTAGGTAACAGTGAACAATAGATGTTGGTATCACCATTATCACCAATCCCTGGTAACCAGACAAGCGCTGAACAAAGGAAATATCTCAACCTTGCCAGTTGTAAAACATGACATCAACTAAAAGTGCCAAATAATAAAATACAATTATTCACAAAACTTTCTCATTTTAATTTCCTGCACTTTCAGTTAAAATCATTATGGAAACTTTGCATAATTTATTACCACCCTTGTAAAATGTCAGCTACCTATTTTATAAACACTACCCAATCTAGAGCCCATGGATCCCCACAGGCACTGCACTAGTATCCTTCCAGCGGCGATAGTGAGGGTGTAACCTGTCTCTCGTCCAGTGACCACTGGGATAGGCTCCAGCACCCCTGTGACCCTTAACTAGAAAAAGTGGATTTTGAAAATCGGATGGATGTATGGATGGATATTTTCAACAAGGATTTTTGCTTAACATACCAAAACATAACATGTTTTGCCAGGGTTGGAATATTTGTCCGGATTTCCGTTTTATTTTCTTTGGTTTGTTTTGTTACTTTTCTGTTTTGCTGTGTTTTGTTTTTTTGTGTGTGTGTGTTCTTTCTCTTGCTGGGTTTTTCTGCTTGGGTCTGTCTGTCACTATCTCTCGTCTGTCTCTTGGTGATAGGTGTTTCTCTTTCTCTGGCCGTACCCTTGTTCTGGTGCTTTTCATGCACACCTGTTCCTGTTTTGCTGATTATCACCTGGGGTTACATAAGCTCACTGAGTGTGTTTGCTAGTTGCCAGTTTGTTGTGCCTTGTGCCTGCATTCTAGCGCTGTTCCTGCGTTCATTGTCCTGCCTGCCTCATTGTGTGTACCTGACCTCCAGCTTGTTGCCATGACTACGATGATTGCCTGATGATATTTGTACTGCTGCTTTTTCTTGACAGTCTACTCGTGTACTGACCATTGCTATCCACTGAAGTAAAGCCTTTTTGCAACCAGAGCTGTCTGTTCAAGCCGTGCATTTGTGTCCAGCAATTCCTGACCATCCAGCCTGATATGTTTCTGCAGTTCATACACTAAGGATACATTTTTCAGTGTAAGCCACACTTTATATCAGCTGTTGGCAGACTGCACATATAAAAAAAAAAAAGTTCTTTTAGGTTAGTGAAAAACACTCTGAATCTCTGGCTGTGATTTTCTGAGCTTCTTGTGTAGTTATGACATGCTCAGACACTCAGGCACTCAGACAGATAAAATTACACATCTACACCTCCAGCCAGCCTCATTACTTCCTTCTTCCTCACGGTTTCTTTGCCCCGGTGCTGCACCCTTCGTCACTCCTACACATTCCCTCAGTGGATATTTTCACTCCCGAAAGTGTTGGGTCACAATAGGGTCAACCTCTAGTCAACAGTCGGGATTAAAATTTCACGAAAGGCCTGATGCATATTTCATCATTCTGTGCGCTCTATCCATCACACCGTATCCACACAGTCGCTCTCGGCGATGATCTGGCCTCCACATTTGTCTCTTTCCAGAGTCTGGATCTTACGTTGAGTAATTGTACTTACAAGATGGCAGTGAGTGACATGCTGGTAATGGGAGATAGTGCAGCAGCAGGCTTCTATTTCAAACAAATGAATAGAATTCAGAGCACATCCATTTGCCAAAAACACCAATGTTTCATTTTGACAGACAAAATCAGAATATCATTTCTTACCCGAGGCCCAAAAAATATGGCCATGGGGTATTGCGAAGGCTTTATGTCTGTCTGTCCATCCAACCGTCCAATCAATCAATCAATTAATCAATCAATCAACATTTATTTATAAAGCGCTTTACAGCACCAGATAGTGTCCAAAGTGCTTAACAGTAAAAACACAGGCTCACAAAAATAAGACACACATACAATAAGGTGTTAAAAGACACCTTAAATAAATAAGCCTTTAACTTAGATTTAAAAAGTGCTAGCTCTCGATTTACCGATCGATCTACGTTCCTACCCTCACATATGGTCATGAGATTTGGCTCATGACCGAAAGAATGAGATTGCGAGTACAAGCGGCTGAGATGGGTTTCCTCTGTAGGGTGGCTGAGCGCTCCCTTAGAGATAGGGTGAGGAGCTCGGTGACTCGGGAGGAGCTTGGAGTCGAGCCGCTGCTCCTCCACGTCGAAAGGAGCCGACTGAGGTGGCTTGGGCATCTTTTCCGGATGCCCCCTGGACGCCTCGCTGGAGAGGTGTTCCAGGCATGTCCCATTGGGAGGAGGCCCCGGGGAAGACCCAGGACACACTGGAGGGACTACGTCTCTCGGCTGGCTTGGTAACGCCTCAAGGTTACCCCTGAGGAGCTGGGGGAGGTGTGTGTGGATCAGGAGGTCTGGGCGGCTTTGCTTGAGCTGCTGCCCCCGCGACCCGACTCTGGATAAAGCAGAAGAAAATGGATGGATGGATGGATAGATCAGAAATAGTGCGTATGTCGAGAGGTAGCTTGTTCCACAGCCTGGGGTCAGCTACCGCAAAAGCACAATCACCCCAGAATTTATATTTTGACCTCAGAACATCTAGGTAAAGGTGGCCAGATGCCATCATATCCTACTGTAAGTACGGAGAGTTAAAATTTCAGACAGGTAAGGAGGTGCGAGGCCATTAATAGCTTTAAAAACAAACATTAAAATCTTAAAATGAATTCTAAAACCAACTGGAACCCAGTGGAATGAATACGGGACAGGTGTAATATGCTCACGTCTAAAAGTGTTTGTTAAAAGATATCCAAGAGAAGACTGGTTAATGCCAGAATAAAGTGGATCCATCTGTCCATCTGTCTGTGCTCAGCATAAGTCCACTCCTATCACTACCAGGGTCTTCAAATTCACATGGAACATTCTTGGGACACATACCTTGGATAAGTTCAAAATGGCTAACCTTGACCTATTTTAAGAGGTCAAAAGGTCATATTCTGTTTCTTTTTTAATGCTATGAATCATGCAAATCCACTTTTTTTGGGGGGGAGGGGGGCACGGTGTATAATAATAATCCTTTATTATGATATTACCCAAAATGAAAAGAAAAAAAGCCCAAAGTTATTTGCATTCATGTCCATAAGTCATTTTGCCTCTGCACACCTCTACAGTGGAGTTGAAATAACACCATTAAGATGTTCTTGTTGTGTAGACTTTCAGTTTTGATTTATGATGGTTTAACAGCATCATCACATGACCCATTTAGGAATTACAGCCGCTTTTATCCACAGTCCTTCAATTTTCAGAGCAATTGGACAAAGTAAATATGGTTCATAAAATCATCACTTTCACAGTTCCCAAACTTTTTTGTGCCGCATATTGATGCAAACTACAGAGCCCACCTAGGGACATGGTGGTTAATTTTTTTTGCCCAGATTATTGCGTTCCCTCGCAATACCTTTTGTGTTCCCTCGCAATAGTTTTTGCGTTCCCTTGTAATAACCTAATATCATATTAAAGCTCATGCCTATCAGAGCACACAGTGAGTGGAATCGGGTGGGGGGAGACTGAACGCATATACGCGTGCACACACACACACACAGCAGACAGCAACAGGATTCACTAGAGAATGGGATCTCGTGAGATGAGGGAGTACGTTGCTACAACTTGGACAGCTGTAACTCAGTAGCCATGCAGGCTTTCAGAGCCTCGGCGTTCCCCCCAAATAAAGCACACGGCATCTTCTAGTGCATCATATCTCTGCCAAAACAGACCGTTTTTCTTTAAAATACGCTTCAGAGTCTTCATGCACATAATCACATTGTGTCTCACAGACAAAGCCTCCAGTATATTATTGTATGTGAGCCCCAGGTTAAAGTAAAACTTAAGTTCTGGTTATCCATGATGTGCAATCCATCCAAACGATCCAATGAACCTGTATGCCGCCAGGCTGGAAATATGGACTCAAAAGTTATTGCGAGGAAACGCAATAATATTGCGATGGAACGCAATAATCTGGGCCAAAAAAAATTAACCACCATGTCTCTAGGCGGGCTCCATAGCAAACACTACTGAGCATAGAACATGTTGGCAGAAGAAAAGGTGGTTGAAATCTAAATATGGGGGGGGGGGCATTGGGGGTTACACTCAAATGGTAAACAGATAAGTCAGGTTCTTGCATTGCATAAACACAGACACTGGTACTATATATGTACCATCCACATGCCTAAGTGTCTGGTGCTGTGTTGCAATGAATTTCCCTCTCTGTCAGACAAATTCACTCTCAAGCCCTCACAAACAAGAAAACAAAGAAGTTTTTCATGTGGATCTTCAAACCCGCTTCCACCTCCTTGCGTGCAACTGTCCAAACTTTAACTGTCTTTCATTGACAACTGTCTACACTGCTTGAGAAATAGCAACCAAGCAACAGCATGACCTCGTCCACATCAAGCATTAAGTAGGCCTGCAGCATGGACATAAGGTTGGTCTCCCACTGCAGATTTCTGGGCCCAGTTGACATCCCGTTTCCACAAATTAGGTAATTGGGCCCAACTGTCCCCAACTGCAGTCTAAAGTAGTGTGTCATAACATTATACACAATTGTACACCAGGCCACTGTCGATTCCACTAAACTCAGCCCCATGACGTGGGAGCTATTGGGCATGCTCGCAGTGGTATTGTCTGTAGTTATACAGTAACAACACCTTACTACAAAGCTAAAATGTAGGTCTTAACATCTGAAACCTGTTATTTTTGTACCTAGAATTGATAAAGCTAATTACTAGGGCCATGACCTTCATGAAGATGTCAGACTCTGTGGTGCAAAGTGGTAGGACACAATTGCAGGATTCAGATATAGATTTGACAGGGTTTAATCACAGTTCAAGCAGAGTTCGGTACACAACAAGGCTGGCCATTACAAGCAAAAGTATCTGAAGCATTAGGCAGAGAACATGGTCCAAAAACAGGCAGGCAGGTCAAAAACACGGTTAGAGGATACATGCTCGAAAGAGGCACGAGGCACAACAATCTCCCAAACAGGTGAGGGAAAAGGTGCAACTAATAAAGTGTGTGTGGAGGAAGGATCTGGAATGGAGTGTGGCAAGCAGGAGGAAGGACAGGAGGGAAACGCCAAACATTAAACACCAGACAAGACAAATCCCTAAAAAAAAACCCAAGTAAGAAGAAAACAACAACAACAAAAAAAATAAAATAACAAAACCCCCAATAAACCCCACAAGCCCAATCATGACAGAAGATATTTTTAATTTAACTGCTGACAAATGTGTGGCAGATTTCAATCATCAGTGTGATATGTTTTTTGCTGATTTCAAAAATGCCAACGCCATTATTAGGAATGAGTTGTTTAACAAGCATTGTACTTCATTTTATAGTTGCCAAATTTTTCCTTTGTATTCAAATAAAATTGAAACCGTTTATTGTGCTTGGAGAAAGGCTATACATAAAGTCTGGTGCCTCCATGTGGACTCACCACCCTTAATGAGAGATGGACAACTCGATGGGCACTGGACAGGGGTGTCAGCCCACATCAACTGACATGCTTTATGCTCCTTCATCCCAGGTTTGATTTTCAGGTCAAACCAAACATTTTCCTCAATGTTGGTAAAAGTTCATTGATTAGCATTTGGAAAAAACCAAGGAGATGCTGGGAAAACTTGTTGATTTATTCATTAAGTCAACAGGAAACAGTGTCAGCTTGCAACTGTTTGACTTTGTTTCCTGAAGAGAACTCTTCATCTGTGGCTTTCATTTCCACAGGATTACATTCCCACTGATTCAATTGTGCTTCCTTAAACCTCGCATCCTCTTGTCTCTGCAGGGGAATTCCATCCGAGCAGTCTTGTCTTCCTGAGCTGATGTTCTGTCTGCTGCATTCCAGTCTGCGTGGAGTTGAACTCTGGCTGACCTGACAGAAGACCGGCTTAACCCGGCACGAACCCCACATGCACACATCTCATCGCCTCGCCAGGAGGAACACAACCGCACACACTCACACCAGAAGCTGAACGGCGAGTGAACCGTCTCACACAGGGTAAAGTCCTCATCCATTTTTAATCAGGAATGGAAGCTATTTAAAAAAAAAGAGAGAGAGAGATACAAGCTGACTTCAAAATACAGCACACACACAGTTATGAAAGAGGATGTTTGTAAGTATGTGAGCAGCCTCGGCGCAGTGAAAAGCTGCTGGAATCAACCATGCTCATTTAAATTATGATTAGAAATATTTTTATTTAAAAAGGTCAAGATGTAGTTAAGTGAAAATATTCATGGCAACATTTTGGCCTAAACATTGTCGTGAATCATAAAAATCTCAGTTTGCTTCAGTTTGTTTCACTTAACTTTGATAGTTACTAATAAACTCAATGCATTTTATCACCAAAGGGTGTTTAATCGATTATAAGATTAAGATTATTACAATATTTCCATATAAATTTAGTTAAAAATAAATTTAGTTAAAAATAATAAGCTGTTATTATCGTTATTATTATTATTAGATTGGAACCCGATGCATTTTATCACCAAAGGGTGTTTAATCGATTATAAGAGCTACAATATTTCCATATAAATTTAGTTAAAAATACATTTAGTTAAAAATAATAAGCTGTTATTATCATTATTATTATTATTGGATTGGAACTCGATGCAATTTATCACCAAAGGGTGTTTAATCATTTATAAGAGCTACAATATTTCCATATAAATTTAGTTAAAAATAATAAGCTGTTATTATCATTATTATTATTATTGGATTAAGCGGGTATAGAAAATGTATGCATGCATGTATTATTAAATTCATAATAGTTGTAACCTGGATGTATTAAGTTTTTATTCATTATTTTAGATTTTCAGTGGATCAAAGATTTGCATATATTAAGTAAACTTCTACTTTTAATCATATGGAAGATTGTAGAAAAGTTCAGAAAATGGTGTAATTAGTGTCATATTCTTCTGAATGGCTAATTGTCATAGGTCAGGTCAGGTGTGGGAGCATGCACTGGTGCTGTGCATCCATCCCACTATGGAACCACCTTGGGTCCTTGGATGGCAACCTGGAAGTTAATAGTTTCCTTCCACCGATTCCCAAGAAAACTGGTTTCAGTAGTTTTTGTGTAATCCTGCTACGATTCGGTAGTTGGCAGATGTCTGCACTCTCCAAGTGCCATTCTAATTGCAAAATGTAGTTTGTACAAAATATCACCATGAATGTTTAACGTGCCATCATTAAACTCATTTTTCCAAAAACAGTTATTTCACCTCAGCACGGTGGATTAGTGGTGAGCACTGTTACATCAAGGCCTTTCTGTGTGGAGTTTGCATGTTCACCCCATGACATGCACATTAGGTGAACTGCAAATTTTAAATTGTCCTGCAGGTGTAAACGTGTTTGTTTGTCTATATGTGGCCCTGTGACATACTGGCGTCCTTTCCTCTTACCCTATGACTGCTGGGATAGGCTCCAGCTCTCCCACCCCCTCACCCTTAATTGCAGTAAGTAGGTATAGATAATGGATGGAGTTCTTTCACCCAGGTAACACACAACGTAAATGCAACGTTGCTGTAAGGTTGCTGACAACGTTGCAGCAACGTTGTGGGGAGTCTACAAAATACACATTGCTACAACGTTGCAACACAATGTTGCTGACAACATTGCAGCAACGTTGTGGGGAGTCTACAAAATTCACATTGCTACAACGTTGCTGCAATGTTGCTGACAACATTGCAGCAACGTTGTGGGGAGTCTACAAATTCATGTTACTACAACGCTGCAACACAATGTTGCTGACAACATTGCAGCAACGTTGTGGGGAGTCTACAAATTCACGTTGCTACAACGTCATTGCAACTTCTGTGCAACGTTCCGGCAATGTCAAATTGTTAGCTGGGCACCTATAGGTCTTAAAATGCCTTTGGTAATTCTGTGCCATATATAATTAGAAATAAAATAGAGCTGTGAACACAAACTAACCTGCTGTTTTGTCTTCTCTTCCTGCCCATTTGGACAACGTTTTGTTTTCATATTATTTTACTGTAGTTATCTTAATTTTTCCCTGTGAAATCTGTGTTTATCTGCTATCTAACCTCCTGTCCTTCACCATCTTTAAAATGTGTCCATGTTACCTAGGTGGAATAACATTTAAATCCACAAGGGTGTACTTAAGGAGCATGATAAAAGAAAGCACTGCAGCCTGCTGACTTCTTTTTCACCTTTGGAACACAGATTAAGTCTGTACCATGAAAGTGCAAAGTACAAGAAGGTACATAATGTTCAACAAGGTTTGAGAGATAAGAGGGCGCCATACCATTTAGTATTTTATCAACAACAAAACCTTGAAATCTGATCTCAGTCATATTATTCCATGTAATATTACTATATAACCCCTAAATACAAATACAAATACAAAGGGTCATTTATTACTTCTGTGACTGAATTTATGATACATATTTGTTTTGGTCTTACACTAGCGTGTGATGTCCTCTTCTCTTTGGGGAGGGAATTTTCTTGCGAGCCTGCACCTCGGCTCTATTTTGTATATGAATCTTCACTTGATGGATATGCAATTATGTTTCCTCCCCTCTGAGCATTGGATAGTGATTATCACGGTGTTGTCAGGGCGATTACAAAATGCGTGTTCACAGATTCAGTTATCGCCTCCCCGACAAACACGTCCAACTCGCATCAAAATCATCCAAACACTTCAAACGTCAGCCAATCACATCCTGTGAGGTCATCGGCTGCCTACCCATCTGAAAATACAGCTGCTCAATCTGTCAATCAGCATCAATTTATCTAAAAAGCATTTTGCAATTCAACGCCTTTCTTACTATGACGAACCCCGCGTGAATCATTTGCATCATGGACTTTGTGTATCCAACAAACATGTCATCAAAAACAGTTTGAAACATCTTTCACAGGGACGTCGTCACACGGTTGAACTTGTCACTCCTTTTAAAATCAGAAATTTTGACGCAGGAGCCGAAGCTTTTGTTGTGGGTGACAGGCTAGAATTTCTAATAAGGGGAAGATGCAAAAAGCACAACACGAGACAGTATAATGAAACCAGCGGCTGTATTTAAATACACTTCAAGATGACTTCTCAGTGCAGACGTTAAAGTTACGTGTGCAAGAAAATGTCAACCGCTTGCCCATTAGTTGAAAAAGGAATACGTTTCCTCTTTTATGAGGCTCTCGTGCGAATCAGCCAGACACATATTGGAACTGGTGTCCTTCTGAGTGACAGCCTGACCTTTACCCCAACATACCCTACGTAAACACAGCAGCCAATTAAACTTAAGTCAAAACTAGCCATGCGATATCACGCTGCATCGCTGTTTGCTTATTCTAAAGGAAACAGAATTGGAGTTCCAGAATAGAATTTTTAAAAAGGAATCCCCGCTGTGATAGGTAAAAGCAGTTGATTTCAGCTGCTTTACCAAAATAAGAACAAATAAATAGTGTTGAAAAGAAAATGGTCTTTTGTTGACACATTGATGTTTCACAAATGAACAATGGCGTGACAACAGAGTGAAAAATTTTCACTGTTTTCTCAAGTATGGCCCCAACTTTTGGAAAGCTGTCAATAATTAATATTTTCAATGTGCATTTGATGAACGCCTGTGCAGCTCTGGTGGACACAGTGATGCTTTTTCTTATCTTGTAAACAACTCGGAAGCAACACAAGGGGCTGACTTCCAAAAAATAACTGTGAAACTTTTTCATCTCCTCTGTGTCTCTTAAGAGGCCACGCATCAAACTGACAGGATCAAAAAGCCGTTTTCATGAATGAAACAACACGTCTTCCCAAGGGAACCTATGGTTGATATTTTATTTAATTTCTTTTTTCTTTTTTTGGACACAAACTGACACACAAAACCAACCAAACCTCTGTGGAATTTTGTGGATTGCAAAACTAGGTAGGAGTAAATATTTTATTTAAATCCCACCCAAAATAGTCCTCACACATTGATGATTAAATAATAATAATAATAATAATAATAATCTTTTCAATATGGGTAGGATAAGATAAGCATGTTGTTGTGTGGGCCGCTGAAGAGGAGGTACTGCTGGCGCACCACCACCAGAGGGCGCCCTGCCTGGAGTGCGGGCTCCAGGCACCAGAGGGCGCTGCCGCCTCACAGGAGCAGCCGGGGTGACAGCTGTCACTTATCACCGATGACAGCTGTCATCAATCACCAGATCTACAGAGGTATATCAGCAAGACGGCATCTCCACCTCATTGCCGAGATATCGCTCTACTAAGGAGGTAATATTCTCAGCTGACTGTGTTTGTTGACAGGAATATCTGTTACTTGTGTGAGTTGGACAGTATTCATTCTGTTCCTTTTTTCGACGAGAGGTGGAAGTGGTTTCCCACCATACGTGTTGCTGGGTGCACACGCACCCACTTCTAACTGTGTTTGCTCCTCGCCAGCAGTACCAGATCCGACACGCGGAGGCAGTGGTCACCTGGGAGTTCAGGACTTGGCGGCTCCAGTATTCCCGGGGTTCGGTGGCGGAGGAAATCGTGTGGTTCCGGTTCGACTTCGGACCGATGTCTCCTATCTTCGAGCCTGCCCACATGACATCTTGTATTTGACTTCATTCACTATTGTAATTGGTTGTTGTTGTGCATTTTCACAACAGTAAAGTGTTGTATTTGGCTTTATCCATTGTCCGTTCATTTGCGCCCCCTGTTGTGGGTCCGTGCTCCTACACTTTCCCAACAGGATATCTCGGCCAACGTCATGGATCCCGAGGGGCGTCAACCGGCTGTTGAACGGCCAATGGAAGAACAGGGCGCACAGGCGTCCGCAGGAGGAATGATCGGTGAGTTGCAGCGAATCCTCACCGCTTTCACGGCTCGGATGGATTTAATGACCGAGCAGAACGTCCTCCTTAACCGCAGGGTGGAGGCTCTCGCCGCACAGGTGGAAGCGCGCCCTCAGGGCGATGCTGCGGCTCTCCCTCCTGTCGACCCTGTGCGTAACAGTGACATTCCACAGGTCGTTCAACGACCCCTCCCACCATCCCCGGAAGCATACATAAGCCCGCCAGAGCCGTACGACGGTTGTGCGGAGACGTGCGCTGATTTCCTTATGCAGTGTTCGCTCGTCTTCGCACAACGTCCCGTTATGTACGCGACTGATGCTAGTAAAGTAGCTTATGTCATAAATTTGCTTCGTGGTGAGGCACGCGCTTGGGCTACAGCGCTCTGGGAGCAGAATTCACGGCTCCTTCAGGTGTATGATGGGTTTGTGAGGGAGTTCAGAACAGTGTTCGATCACCCAAATAGAGGTGAGACCGCTTCAGCCGTGCTGCTGTCAATGAGACAGGGGCGCCGGAGTGCAGCTGCCTATGCAGTCGACTTCCGCATCGCGGCTGCAAGGTCCGGCTGGAATAGCACTGCCCTCCGCACCGCCTTTGTAAACGGACTGTCACTGGTACTAAAGGAGCACCTGGTGGCTAAGGACGAACCGCGGGATTT
This sequence comes from Thalassophryne amazonica, assembly GCF_902500255.1. NCBI lineage: Eukaryota > Metazoa > Chordata > Actinopteri > Batrachoidiformes > Batrachoididae > Thalassophryne > Thalassophryne amazonica. The sequence goes on from NC_047121.1 coordinate 42,417,876, forward strand.
AGATGGGCTTATCGATCTCGTCATACGATTAGACAATTGGTTAGAAGAACGCCGTCGGGAACGAGACGAAGGGCGTGGCCGGGCACGCGTCGTTCCTCTCCCTTCCGGTTCCGACCGCGTTCCGCCCTCCCCACGCTCCACGGCCCCTGCGCTCCGTGTGGTGACAGCTCCCCCTGCTGACGAAGCTATGGACACGAGCAGGGCCACATTTAGGGCACCAGATAAACAGAGGAGGCTGGCCCGCGGAGCGTGTTTTGTTTGTGGCTCGATAGAACATCAGGTAAGAGACTGCCCCGAGCGGTTAAACGCCAACGCCCGCCCCTAGAAACTGGGCTAGGGGTGGGCCGAGACATTCACGTGGGACACACCCACATTGCCACACGACTCCCAGTTACAATCCTTTATGAGGATTTAACCCTGAAGGCCCCAGCACTGGTGGACACGGGCTCTGAAGGGAATCTGTTAGACAGCAGATGGGCCAGGGAGATAGGGCTCCCTCTGGTGGCTCTTACCTCGCCTGTGCAGGTACGGGCACTAGATGGCTCCCTCCTCCCTCCAATCACACACAGGACACCACCAGTAACTCTGGTGGTGTCAGGAAATCACCGGGAGGAGATTGAGTTTTTTGTGACTCCAACTACCTCCCGTGTGATTTTAGGGTTCCCTTGGATGTTAAAACACAATCCCCGGATCGATTGGCCGTCCGGGGTAGTGGTTCAGTGGAGCGAGACCTGCCATCGGGTATGTTTAGGTTCCTCGGTTGCTCCCGGTTCCCAGGCTAAGGAGGAGGTCAGAGTCCCACCCAATCTAGGGACGGTGCCGGTGGAGTACCACGACCTTGTGGATGTGTTCAGCAAGGATCTGGCGCTCACCCTTCCCCCCCACCGTCCGTACGATTGTGCCATTGATTTGGTTCCAGGCGGTGAGTTCCCGTCCAGCAGGCTGTACAACCTCTCACGGCCTGAGCGCAAATCAATGGAGACCTACATCCGGGACTCTTTAGCCGCCGGGTTGATCCGGAATTCCACCTCCCCGATGGGTGCAGGTTTCTTTTTTGTGGGTAAAAAAGATGGCGGACTTCGTCCATGCATTGATTACAGGGGACTGAACGAAATCACGGTTCGTAATCGATACCCGTTGCTCCTGTTGGATTCGGTGTTCACGCCCCTGCATGGAGCCCGAATATTCACCAAACTGGATCTTAGAAATGCGTATCACCTGGTTCGGATCCGGAAGGGAGACGAGTGGAAGACGGCATTTAACACCCCCTTAGGTCACTTTGAGTACCTGGTCATGCCGTTCGGTCTTACAAACGCCCCCGCGACGTTCCAAGCTTTGGTTAATGATGTCTTGCGGGACTTCCTGCACCGATTCGTCTTCGTGTATCTAGACGATATACTCATCTTTTCTCCGGATCCTGAGACCCATGTCCGACATGTACGTCAGGTCCTGCAGCGGTTGTTGGAGAACCGGCTGTTTGTGAAGGGTGAGAAGTGTGAGTTCCACCGCATATCTTTGTCCTTCCTGGGATTTATCATCTCCTCCAACTCCGTCGCTCCTGATCCGGCCAAGGTTGCGGCGGTGAGAGACTGGCCCCAACCCACAAGCCGTAGGAAGCTGCAACAGTTCCTCGGCTTTGCTAATTTCTACAGGAGGTTCATTAAGGGCTACAGTCAGGTAGTTAGCCCCCTGACAGCCCTGACCTCACCAAAAGTCCCCTTCACCTGGTCGGATCGTTGCGATGCCGCATTCAAGGAGTTGAAACGGCGCTTCTCGTCTGCACCCGTTCTGGTGCAGCCCTGATCCTAGCCGCCAGTTAGTGGTTGAAGTGGACGCCTCGGACTCAGGGATAGGAGCTGTGCTGTCCCAGAGCGGGAAGACCGATAAGGTCCTTCACCCGTGTGCCTATTTTTCCCGCAGGTTAACCCCGGTCGAACGGAACTATGACGTCGGCAATCGAGAACTCCTTGCGGTGAAAGAGGCTCTAGAAGAGTGGAGACATCTGTTGGAGGGAACGTCCGTGCCATTCACGGTTTTCACTGACCACCGGAACCTGGAGTATATCAGGACCGCCAAGCGGCTGAATCCCAGGCAAGCCCGCTGGTCACTGTTCTTCGGCCGTTTTGACTTCCGGATCACCTACCGTCCCGGGACCAAAAACCAGAGGTCGGATGCTTTGTCCCGGGTACATGAAGACGAAGTCAAAACGGAGTTGTCGGATCCACCGGAACCCATCATCCCGGAGTCCACTATCGTGGCCACCCTCACCTGGGACGTAGAGAGAACCGTCCGGGAGGCCCTGGCACGAAGCCCGGACCCCGGAACTGGACCGAAGAATAGACTTTACGTCCCACCAGAAGCTAGGGCTGCAGTCCTGGACTTCTGTCACGGCTCTAAGCTCTCCTGTCATCCAGGGGTGCGAAGAACCGTGGCAGTTGTCCGGCAGCGCTTCTGGTGGGCGTCCCTAGAGGCCGACGTCCGGGAGTATATCCAGGCCTGTACCACCTGCGCCAGGGGCAAGGCCGACCATCGCAAGGCTTCGGGATTGTTACAGCCGCTGCCCGTGCCTCATCGCCCCTGGTCCCACATCGGCCTGGATTTTGTCACGGGCCTCCCACCGTCCCAGGGCAACACCACCATTCTCACGATAGTGGACCGATTCTCCAAGGTGGCCCACTTCGTGGCCCTCCCGAAGCTCCCAACAGCCCAGGAGACAGCGGACTCCAGGCACCAGAGGGCGCTGCCGCCTCACAGGAGCAGCCGGGGTGACAGCTGTCACTTATCACCGACGACAGCTGTCATCAATCACCAGATCTACAGAGGTATATCAGCAAGACGGCATCTCCACCTCATTGCCGAGATATCGCTCTACTAAGGAGGTAATATTCTCAGCTGACTGTGTTTGTTGACAGGAATATCTGTTACTTGTGTGAGTTGGACAGTATTCATTCTGTTCCTTTTTTCGACGAGAGGTGGAGGTGGTTTCCCACCATACGTGTTGCTGGGTGCACACGCACCCACTTCTAACTGTGTTTGCTCCTCGCCAGCAGTACCAGATCCGACACGCGGAGGCAGTGGTCACCTGGGAGTTCGGGACTTGGCGGCTCCAGTATTCCTGGGGTTCGGTGGCGGAGGAAATCGTGTGGTTCCGGTTCGACTTCGGACCGATGTCTCCTATCTTCGAGCCTGCCCACATGACATCTTGTATTTGACTTCATTCACTATTGTAATCGGTTGTTGTTGTGCATTTTCACAACAGTAAAGTGTTGTATTTGGCTTTATCCATTGTCCGTTCATTTGCACCCCCTGTTGTGGGTCCGTGCTCCTACACTTTCCCAACACATGTGGCTTCTTCCTATTCCTTTCCAAACATGAAATCACAATGTTAATTTATGTTGCAGAATATGTATTTTGGGCTGTTGATTTTTGGTGACATTTCCCTGCATATATTTTATGTATTTTTTTTTTCAAATATTTGTAATAAAATAAATCAAGTCAAATAAAATTAATATGCAATACCTTGCATAAAAGAAGTTCACCGCTTCAAAAAGAAATTCACTGTTTTGAAACACTTGGAAAAACTACATCAAATCATTGTTTTGCAATTACATTCAAATTATTTGATGTTATAAATTGATTGGAATGCTAAATGTATAAAAAAGGAAATTACAAAATTATTTACTATTTTGAAACACTCAAAATACTATATATATCAGTAAGATGCTTAACAACTAATGCTTTGACAGGAAAACATATTATAACTTTAACCTAAACAGAAAAAACCCATGGCTGTATCAAAGAGCAGAAGAAAAAGTGCACCCCAGCATAGTTTGGGTCAGACTGACCAGTTTTCAACTTACTGTGAACAAAGCTGGAGGCAACACACCTCCTAAGGAATTTATCCTTCCATTCAATCAGGCATTTACACATCAGTTCTTTCTCAAAGGGCAGCAGAAGTAGATGCACCCTATATTCTTAGTGCAGGGACCAACAGTTGTCAGTAATGACGTTCCACAATAACGAGATTGAATTTTCACACAGTCTAAAAAATGAACCGCTGTCTCAATGAGAAAAATTGATGTAACAATTTGCATAGATTTTTTAAAAAGTTATTTCAACTTAACTAGACAAGTCTTGTGGCACTAACGCAGCTGAAAGTTGAAATAATTGAGTTGAAACAACTTTTAAAAAAAAATCTATGCAAATTGTTACAGTTTTGCTTGTTGCTTTTTTTAGAGTGCACACAGATGCACAAAGCAGTTTCCCAAGTTTCACAGCAGTCACTACACTTAGTGTAGCTACTAGTGCTTTGTGGTACTTTGACAGGAGGTTTTGTGTTGTCCATCTCGTGTTTGCCTTCTGCTTCCACTTGTGCACTTGATGTGCACCTATTTGTGTCCTCACCAGAATACCTCTCACTTCTGAGTTTGCCATATGAATATCTATGCATGAACACCCAGCACACTTGTGCCTAAAATTAAATGACAGAGAACACTGATTTTTTTTTTTCGAAAACTGGCCCATGAATAATTACATGAACAAATACAATCCATTTGCACCCCGTGCCCTACTTTGCACGTACATTCTGTACTGTGTAAATGGCAATGTGAAGTTAGACACACTCAAATGCATTGGCACCCCTAATCATACTGTATGTGTACAATTACAAAGCTTCTATTCTATTTACACTTAGACTTCACTCAAAACTATCCACCCTTTTCAGGTTTCAAATCCCGCAAAACCTTGGAGAGGTCGCCGCACTGCGAGATCTCAGTAACATTAAGAACTGCATTGAGACACTCTGATCACGCTGCACTTTAACCGCTGCACACAGACAACACCATTAACATCCCAACATAAAACTATTTTTATATTGTGCCTAAAACTCTCGTGAATATATTCTCTGGGTTTTTAGACGTTGTTATTGTGTTTGTTTTATGTAAACATGCGAGAATCACAGGTTGTCTCTCCGTTATTTTCAACGGGAGCTGCCGTGAGCTCCGCTCACTTCCTGATCATGTCGTTCTGGGGGAAAGTGAAGTTTGCTCTTTAACGTCTTGATTATTGTTCTTTACAACACTGTTTGTCCTCTTTGTTCCAGACTAATATATATAATATGTCTGAAATTTGGTTTGCGTTTATTAAATTCCATGCAAATTAAACATAGCAGACACGGATTATTCGTTATAATTGTTTTAGCAAGTTTTCAGGGTATCATGCAGCAGTCTCTTATTAACGTGATGAAAAGTATAAAAAATACATTTTTGTAGTATAATATTCATTTACAATTGTCTTCATGTGGATTCTCTATGTTGTTTTGACTGCAGCAACTCTCTGGCACGCAAGGGATTATGGGATACATGAAAACCCTGGATTGAAACGTTACAATGGAGACACGTAGTTGCCAAACACAAACCTCTGCTGCTGGGAAATGAAGGCAACACTATCTCACCTCCAGTTCTCAGAATTCTACTTCATAAAAGTACTCAAGTTTGATAAGAATGTTTAAGGAACGTACGGTCGTTGGGCACCAATCAAAATGAGCAAAAGTTTACTTTTACAGCTGCCCCGTGCAGAGCGAGTCACACTGTGATTGTGGAAGGAAATGTGTGATATGTGACACAAGGAACGTGAGGAAACAGAAGAGATGAGGGGAAGAAAACGCTTGATCATGGTTGCAACAAGGAAGACGGACTGACGGAGACGGACAGAGGAGAAAGAAGAGCAATACATCCAGCCCCTGTTATTCGTTTTCATTTGAACCCTCGAACGACTTTCCTCGGGTCGAAACAGCTTGTCAGCACTGTGTGCATCTGCGTGTGCGCACGCTTACATCAGCAGTTCAGACCCCTCATTTCACCGCCTCAGCAGCCCTGAGTATTGCACCCTGTTCTCTTTACGGCCCATCTCTTTCTCTTCCACCCTGCTGTGTCACAGCGATGGCTATTTATTCTTCCTGAGTGACGCTCACAGTAGTTATTTCTCTCTGTTGGCCTGTGTTCCTGGAGCTCTTTGACCTGCCTTCAGTCAGTCAGCCGCTGCGTGACTTATCTGGCTGCTCTGTGACAGTCAGCCTCCTTGTCGTTCACTCAGCTCCTCTGTATCTGTGACTCGGCTTCCTGCCATCCTCATTTGTCAGTTTCTCTCCCCCTGCCTAACCATTTAACTGCATGTGCAATTCGGAATCGGTTGATTTTTCCCCAGACAGGACAACCGGGAAACCGCCATCCAGCAGCATAGAGCGTCCTTTGTACCAGCTAACCCATCCCACTTAAACAACTCAACCTAACGCTCATTGATTGCACAATACAGTGTGATCCATGGAACGCGTACCTCCCACACATCTTTATATGGCTCCTAACAGCATGTCACCTCAATGGGCATGTGTCTGCTTGCATTCGTAGTGCGCTATTGTGCATCCATGTGTGCTAGCGTAATTGAATTCTAACGCAAACCTCTGGGTGTCATTGGTGTGTTTGTGCCAGCTGGAGTAATACGTCTTTCTTTTACCCTCATAATTACCAGACCTGCTTCATGGATGTTCATCCACTGTGACAAATGAGGTCTGTGTTGGCCATGACCTAACCGAGGTCCGTTGTCTGTTTTAATGCCCTGAGGGAGCAACTGAGAAATGGGTTGAGAGAAAGAGAAAAATGAACAAGTGTGTGTGTGTGTGTGTGTGTGTGTGTGTGTGTGTGTGTGTGTGTGTGTGTGTGTGTGTGTGTGTGTGTGTGTGTGTGTGTGTGTGTGTGTGTGTGTGTGTGTGTGTGCTTATGCTGCCCTGTGAGGGATATCAAGGCCACAATGTGTGCTGCTGTAAACCCAGAAGAGGAAAAGCTTGGCTTGGATTCAGAGGACATATGTTGGCTATAAGGTGATTCCTGTCAGTTGAACCATCTCTTGATGCTGCAGGTGCACAATGTCAGCTGTAGGTTCAGTTCAATTCAAAGTATTCATACACCACCAAACTGCAGCACAAGTCACCTCAAGGTGTTACATACAAAGAAGGGTGGCCTCCCAGTACTGATTTTTAGCCTGGATATCCAGCCTGATTTCAGAATTGAAGACATCGATCCTGATATTAAAAAAAAACAAAAAAACAAAACAACAGTCAAAATTCATATGTGATTGCAGTTCTTTTCCTGACACATGGTTATGCATGATTCCCAGGCTGAGGTGGTGGAGCTGACTGAGTTACCAGGCAGGGTCCCAGGGCTTGGAGGTGGGCTAGGTGACCTAAGCTTCTCTCCCAAGCATTCCTCTGGCCATGGCTGCTCCTCAGTGTTGCCTTGGCCCTTCTCCAAATCTTCACCAGTTCCTCTGGTGACCATAGCTTTGGCGTATCTTGAAGATGTTGCTGCTGTGAATCTTGATAGTAGCAATCAGGTCCAATTGCAGACACCCCAATTACTGCCAGTTATTTCCTTGGATCTGCTGATGTGACCCAAAGTGAAAGAGATGGAGGAGATGATGGTCAAGTGGTTAAGCGTTGGCTTTGAGACCAGAGGATCCTCTCTGTTCAAATCCCAGCCTGACTGGAAAATCACTAAGGGCCCTTGGGCAAGGTCCTTAATCCCCTAGTTGCTCCCAGGGTGTCGTGAGCACCTTGTATGGCAGTACCCTGACACTGGGGTGAATGTCAGGCATTATTGTAAAGCATTTCAAGCATCTGATGCAGATGGAAAAGCGCTATATAAATGCAGTCCATTTACCATTTTACTCCCTATTGTGTGGAATTTCCAATCTGATCTAATACTATTTTTTTTCATCTTGGTTCAAAAATTGGGAAGGTCCTGACTACTGTATATTGTATCCAACTTTATTTTGGTTTTAACACAAAATGTGCACCAATTTAATCAGATTATTCACTTTTCTGAATTACAGTTTGTCCTGATGTCTCAAAATTTTTAAGCATGTTTAAAACATTCCCTTTTGCGCACAATGTTCTGCAGTGGCACTTTTACCAGCCTCAGTTGGGTATCTGATTTTTTTTTTTTTTTTTTGCTTAAATCAGTAATGAGAGACAGGCTTAAGGTCTAGCCCTAACAGACACCATGACCCGGCAAAATTCCACTGGCAATTTTTTTGATTGCAGGAAAAAAAACCTTAAGAAGACCAGACTCAGTGAGGTGACCTCCTGCTTTGGTCATTCCAAAAAGACAAAATGAAAAGCACAGCTCAAGATTGAGAGAACAGGTGCTGAGAGCTAACAAATCACACAATGCGCTCACAGTAACGGGATAGCTGAAAAGACCGCAACAAGGTGAAGATTCATGTCTCAGTGAAACGGACTGCATAGTGACAGAGACAGGACATTTCCCATATCTCATAAGAAGCACAACTGGGACCAACACAGAAGACTCTCCACCAGACACTGACATACGTATAAACGCGAAGCCTTTAGCTTTAAACAGGTTCGATACTCAGGAGTCAGCACAAAAAAGCAACAGTGTCCACTGGGCAATCCAAATAGGGGGAAGAAGGCATACGCCAATAATCAGTCCCTCATGGGAAACAAATCCTGAACAGCCAAGGTTGGGTAGGATTACTATGAAAGAATACATGTGGATTACATGTATGTATGTACATACATTTGGATTACTTGTAATCTGATTACTTTTGGATTACATTTCAAAGTAATCCTACCCAACCTTGTGAAGAGCATCCAAAAGTTTGGCAAAGAGGGAGAGAGTAAAAACTGGTCAAAACTGGGAAACACAAAGAAGAATGACGTTGGAATGCTTGTAGAAAATAAAGACAATCTGGCACAGGGAGACCGAATGAATAGGTTTAAATAGGCAAACATACTGGAGAACCTGGGGACACATACAGGGGCAATCACACAAACAAGGAACAGGTGTATATTTGGCACTCAAAGAACATCAACACTAGGCATGAAAAACATAACTGCTTTGAGTTGAATCGTGCATTGCACTTTGCACTCCTTTGCACCGGGTTGCACATAGCGCTCTCTGTCTACTAAATCATGCACCACTTTATACAAACGGCGACTTGCAAACAGAAAATCTCAGGTGTCTTTGCACCCCCTGAGTCCAACTCCTACCGAATTAAGAATGGAGGTGTTCACACTTTATGCCCCTTTGAATGTCTATCCTGAGCTGCGAGCGTGTAGCTCCTCACAGCTTCGGCAGCTCTCTGTGTTTTATTTAACCATGCTTCAGTGGGTTCTACGGTCCATTGTCCTGCCACTAATGAAAATCAGAAGAAGGAACTGATGATGAGAAGGAAATGTAAGACTGATAACTGCTGAGACGTGGAGATGTGGAGATAGCAGCATTTCCTTCCCCCCATTGAGAAACATGTCAGGGTCTATAATGAGTCTTCCTGACTCTCGTGAAATGAGAGCGTGTCATTATCGCAACTCCATCACTCTCACATTACCAGTGAAATTATAGGGTGCGCCCAAAGAAGAGAGAGGTAGCAAGCTCAAGATGTGGAATCATCATAAGAATAGCTCAGAAATCCTCAGCAGTATGACTTCCTTTATGTCACCCATAGGATGTTCCAAAGGAAAAGGGCTTTGATGAAGCCTGTTTCCATTCATATTTCGCCAGAATCATATAAAGTTGAGCGCGCCACAATTTAAGTTTCCTGCCTGATCGCACAAAATAAATAAATAAATACATAAATTCCAAAATTTGCAGCAAAACTTTTCTATTAGCTGCTGCAAGCAAGATCAAAGAGGAAATTGAACCATGAAGAGTAAAAGTAGACCCAGCAAACGTAGAGGATGTAATTCTTCAGACAAGGCTAAATATAACGTAGAGAAAATTGAATACAATTTGTTTGATCGAACATTGTTTCGCTCCTAACCCTCACTGTGTCTCCACAGTCATGACATCACGGACGTCAATATGAATTAGATTAAAGTACTGTGAGGCCTGCCAGCTTTGATCTGGCTTTATTTAGCTTAGGGATGATGAACCTACACAAAACCCATCAGCAGGACCCAAATGAGCAGCTATAATTGCCTGCACAAGGTCAGAGAATGACACTTAAAAAAAAGACAAAAGAATTTGACTGCATTGTTCATTTTTTCAGCTGGTGTTATTGGACAAACCCCTATCATTGGAGAAAAGCTAAAACCCCTCAGGGGCGAGGATTTGCCTCTCATCATCTAAACTCCAATGAAAAATGACTCTATTGAAAAAGAAAAGAGAGGAGATGAAGCTGGACTCATTACAGATCATAGTACTGCACAAACACAACGGATGAATGGTAATAAGTTATAGGCCAGCATGAGAGTTTGACAATATGATGACCTTTGGCAAAAAATACCGCGGTTTGACTGCATTACAGTATCACACATCTCTGTGCACATATTATTTCAATGTTTATGACTCTACTGAAAACCCGCAGTTTTAATTATTTATTTATTATTGATAATGAGATTAAAGAATTATGACCAAACCTAACCGCAGACAGCTGCAAAGCCCCACAGTCCAGATGTCATTAAACTCATATCACACTTAAAAAGAAACCTGTACAAAAATTGCACTGAGAGGTTAGGGGTTAGGTCGCCACTTCAACCATGCTATAGAACCGCCTTGGATCCTGGATGATAACCATTCAGACAGACAACCGGTTCGTCCTCACCTCTCAAATGTAATCATCTATCTGCTGCAGCCAGATGAAACAAGGGTGCCCCCTTGGCCTTCTTCAGCCTCTGGGGTCCAAAGCACTGAGGCACCTGCGTGCTGTATCATGCACAGAGAAATATGTTGCATAGCCAAAATGTCAATGCTGATACTCCCTCACAGTGATACGCCTCCTGTTAGAATGGAATTGTCTTTATTATCATTGTATGGGGTATAACAAAATTGGGTGTCAGAGCTACTGTACACCACATCTTATACACCACCAAAAAAGAAAAACAAGACATCTTATACACCACAAAAAATGTTTAAATATGAAATATGAATAGATACATATATGAATGTAAATCTATGAATAACGTGAAGTTTAAAAAGTGACAGTAAACATTTAGGGCAGTAATTTTGAAACACTGGGGACACATTTATGGTGGAGATTGAACACTGGGGGCACATTTAGGACAGTGACTTGGACACTGGGGGCACAATTAGGGCAGTGATTGTGGATCCTGGGGGTAGATTTGGTTGTTTGTTCTAAGAGGAGGTGTTCATGGGAGTAGGTCTCTGGGTGAGTGTGTGTCCATGGGTGTTTGCAGTACGTATGGCCCAGGGGATGAAGCTGTTTGTCAGCCTGTTAGTGTGGGGCATTGTTGACCTGTAGCATCTCACAGAGGGCAACAGGTAAAACGGGTGGGCAGGATGTGTGGGGTCTTCTGTGATGGCCTTTGTTTTCCTCAGCCATGGAAACCTGAAGGTCAAAACAAGATGAATGAGCTGCAGTCACAGATTGCCTACAGCCACCTCATCCGTGAGTGTTGCTTGGTGATTGTTAGGGAATCCTGGCTGTGCCCGCATATCCCTGATGCCACAGTGAAGCTAGCAGGCCGCACCATTCACCGCTACAACTGGACTGAAGCCTCTGGTAAGAGCATGGGAGGGGGACTCTGTGTTTATATGCTTGAAGACCGGACCTCGAGGCCATGTCTGTCCAGTGCTGACCCTTCTATCTGCCACGGGAGCTAATGGTGGCCATTGTGACTGCTATTTACATACCCCCCAATGCTAACGTTAGCACGATACTCAGCCTGCTTCAGATCATGGTGTCTAAACAACAGAGGGCTCATCCGAATGGCACGCACATTATTGCTGGGGACTTTAATAAAGAATGCCTCAAGACTGTTCTCCCCAAATTCCACCAGCATGTCAGCAATGGGAGGAGAAAACACACTTGATCATGATTATTCTAACATAAAGCATCCCTACAGAGCGACCCCTTCCCCCACCTTGGACAATCAGACCACCTTTCTCGGCACCTCTTCTCAGCTTACACCTTCTTCAGGAGGCAAACAAAACCAGCCACCCAGACCATCAAAGCCTGGCCTAAAAATGCCCTTGTCCAGCTGCAGGACTGCTTTACCTGCACAGAGTGGAGCATTTCTGAAGATCAGGACCTGAACACACACACCGAGTCTGTTATCTTCTACATTAGGTGCTGTGTAGAAAACGTCACCGAAAACAGACACATCCGGGTATTTCCAAACAGAAAGCCCAGGAAGACAAAGGGAGTCCAAACCCTGATCAGAGCTTGTAACTCGGCCTTCAAGATCAGAGGCAGAGCTCTCTAAAGCACCACCAGAGCTGACCTGAGGAGGGGCATCAAACAGGTTAAAGACTCTTACAAAAAGAAAATAGAGGGATACCTAACAGACAATAACCCATGTCAGATGTGGAGGAGCATCCAGGCCCTAACCAAGTAAAAAGGCCAACATCCTCCAGCACTAGCAGTACACTCGCAAAGGAGCTAAACAGCTACTTTGCCTGCTTCAAGACCACCCCCACCACACACCTGCAGTCACTGCCTCCCCCTGGTTCCAGCACCTCAACGCTCTCTCCAGGAACATGAGGTGAGGAAAAATCTAAGAGTAGTGAACCCCAGGAAAGCTGCTGGTCCTGACGATATCCAGAGGGCGGTGATTAAAGCATGTGCAGACCAACGGGCAGGGATCCTCACCAAACTCTTCAACCTCTCCCTGACACATGCCACAGTTCCCAAATATCTGAAGGCCTCCACCATTGTCTCCATCCCCCCAAAAAACCTGCCGCAGACAGCCTGAATGATTACAGACCCATCGCTCTGATGACCGTAATCATGACTTGCCTGGAGCGTTCAGTCTCCCAGCACATCAGAGACTGCCTCCATCCCTCAACCCTCACCAGTTTGATTACAGGGAAAACCGGTCCATGGAGGATGCCATTGCCCTAACTCTCAACACAGTGCTAAGCCACCTGAAGAACAAGAAGAGCTATGTGAGGATGCTCTTTGTGGACTACAGCTCAGCATGTAACACCATAACACCAGACATTCTCAACACCAAACTGCTGAAATTACAGATCCCCCTCCCAACCTGTAACTGGATTAAAAACTTTCTGACCAGCCGCCCACAGTCTGAGACTTGGCCCCCACCACTCCTCCACACTCACATTCAGCACTGGTTCCCCTCAAGGCTGTGTTCTGAGCCCTCTACTGTACATCCTGTACACCTATGACTGCCCTCCAACCTATCCAACCAACCACATCATAACATATGCCGATGAGACCACAGTGTTTGGACTCATCTGTAACAGGGACAAGCCAGTGTACAGGGCTGAGGTGGAGAAGCTGTCACACTGGAACATTCATAAGACAAATAAAGTCATCGTGGACTTCAGGAAGAACAGACAGGACCCCCCCCCCCCCCCCCCCCCCCCCCCCTAAATGGCAAATGGATCAAAACTGTCTCCCTAAGTCACCATTCATTTGACACAGAAGACATAAAGACATTCCAGCTGAAACTATGGATCCTCCAGATGCTTAGTACCAAAGTCATCATCTCAGGTCACTGGCTAGTATCCCAGACCTTTGTTCTTCTACAAAGACATCGCCAAACAGGTTGGGGAAGTCTTTCATAATTCATAATAGTTAGCTTGCCAAGTATTTATTTCACTAATGTAGCCAATGAAACTCCGTTACCATGAATACAACACAGAGGTATATGTGGTGTTGACTGATGTACTGATTGACTGATTTTTTTTGTCTTTTGTGGATTGTAGGGTCAAACAACAGCACAAATTTCCTTATTATGCAAATTTCAAAGCAAATCGCAATATTTCAGCCCATTAAACCCCTCCCCTTCGAAGGTGAGGGGTTTAGGGGACAAAATTTAAGAGACAAAATTTTACTTGATCTTCTTTGTCTTTCAGCTGTTCCCGTTAGTGGTCGCCACAGCAGATCAATCGTTTCCATCTCACCCTGTCCTCTGTATCTTCCTCTGTCACACCAACCACCTGCATGTCCTCTCTCACCACATCCATGAACCTCCTCTTTGGTCTCCCTCTTCTCCTCCTGCCTGGTGGCTCCATCCTCAGCATCCTTCTCCCTATATACCCTCGGTCCCTCCTCTGCACATGTCCAAACCATCTCAATCTCGCCTCTCTGACTTTGTCTCCAAACCGTCCCACCTGAGCTATCCCTCTGATATGTTCATTCCTAATCTTGTCCATTCTTGTCACTCCCAAAGAGAATCTCAACATCTTCAGCTCTGCCACCTCCAGCTCTGCCTCCTGTCTTTTTGTTAGTGCCACTGTCTCTAAACCATACAACATAGCTGGTCTCACTACTGTTTTGTAAACTTTCCCCTTCACTCTTGCTGATATTCTTCGGTCACAAATCACTCCTGCCACCTTTCTCCACCCACTCCACCCTGCCTGCACTCTCTTCTTCACCTCTCTACCACACTCTCCATTACTTTGAACAGTTGACCCCAAATATTTAAACTCATCTACTTTCACCACTTCTACTCCTTGTAACTGCACTATTCCACTGGGCTCCCTCTCATTCACACACATGTACTCAGTCTTGCTTCTACTGACTTTCATTCCCCTTCTCTCCAAAGCATATCTCCACTTCTCCAGACTAGACTCAACTTGCTCTCTACTCTCACTACAGATCACAATGTCATCTGCAAACATCATAGTCCATGGGGACTCCTGTCTGATCTCAGCTGTCAACCTGTCCATCACCACTGCAAACAAGAAAGGACTCAGAGCTGATCCTTGGTGTAATCCCACCTCCACCTTGAATGAGTCTGTCATTCCGACTGCGCATCTCACCGCTGTCACACTATTTTTGTACATGTCCTGCACTACCCTAACATACTTCTCTGCCACTCCAGACTTCCTCATACAATGCCACAACTCTTCTCTTGGCACCCTATCATAAGCTTTTTCTAAGTCCACAAACACACAATGTAACTCTTTCTGTCCTTCTCTGTACTTTTCCAACAGTATTCTCAGAGCAAACATTGCATCTGTAGTGCTCTTTCTCAGCATGAAACCATATTGCTGCTCACAGATCTTCACCTGTTTTCTAAGCCTAGCTTCTACTACTCTTTCCCATAACTTCATGCTGTGGCTGATCAGCTTTATGCCTCTGTAGTTACTGCAGCTCTGCACATCACCCTTGTTCTTGAAAATAGGAACCAGCACACTTCGTCTCCACTCCTCAGGCATCCTCTCACTTTCCAAGATTTTATTAAACAATCTGGTTAGAAACTCTACTGCCATGTCTCCTAGACATTTCCATGCCTCCATTAGAATGTCATCTGGACCAACTGCTTTTCCACTCTTCATCCTCTTCAAAGCAGCCCTCACTTCTTCCTTGCTAATCTCTTTTACTTCCTGATTTACTCTCACCACATCATCCAGCCTTTTCTCTCACTCATTTTCTTTATTCATCAACTCTTCAAAATATTCCCTCCACCTTCTCAGCACACACTCCTCACTTGTCAGCACATTACCATGTGCATCTTTTACCACCCTAACCTGCTGCACATCCTTTCCAGCTCTGTCCCTTTGTCTGGCCAATCGGTACAAGTCCTTACTATTCAACTTCTTGTACAGCTCGCAATATGCCTTTTCCTTTGCTTTTGCCACTTCTCTTCTTGCCTTACGCCGCATCTCCTTGTACTCCTGTCTACTTTCTTCATCTCTCCGACTATCCCAAAACGTTTTCGCCAACCTCTTTCTCCTTATGCTTTCCTGGACCTCTTCATTCCACCACCAAGTCTCCTTGTCTTCCTTCCACTGTCCAGATGTCATACCCAGTACTGCCCTAGCTGTCTCCCTCACCACATCTGCAGTACTTTTCCAGTTGTCCAAAACTGCTTCCTCTCCAACCAGTGCTTCTCTCACCTGCTCGCTAAATTTCACACAACAGTCTTCCTCCTTCAGCTTCCACCATCTGATCCTTTGTTGAGCTCTTCTTCTTCTTTACCTCTAAAATCATCCTACAAACAACCATCCTATGCTGTCTAGTGACACTCTCTCCTGCTACCACCTTACAGTCTGTGATTTCTTTTAGCTTGCATCTCCTATAAAGAATGTAGTCCACCTGTGTGCACCTTCTTCCACTCTTATATGTTACCCTGTGCTCCTCCCTTTTCTTAAAGTAGGTATTCACCACAGCCATTTCCATCCTTTTTGCAAAATCAACTACCATCTGTCCTTCCCCATTCCTATCCTTGATACCATATCTACCCATTACTTCCTCATCACCTCTGTTCCCTTCACCAACATGCCCATTGAAGTCTGCTCCTATCACCACTCTTTCATGCTTGGGCACACTCTCCACCACCTCATCTAACACACTCCAGAAATCTTCTTTCTCCTTCATCTCACAACCTACCTGTGGGGCATATGCACTGATGATATTCGTCATCACCCCTTCAATTTCCAACTTCACACTCATCACCCTGTCAGACACTCGCTTAACCTCCAACACACTTTTAACATACTCTTCCTTTAAAATGACCCCAACACCATTTCTCTTCCTGTCCTCACCATGGTACAACAACTTGTACCCACCGCCGATGCTCCTGCTCTTACTTCCCTTCCACTTGGTCTCTTGCACACACAATATGTCTACCTTTCTCCTCTCCATCATATCAGCCAGCTCTCTCCCTTTACCAGTCATACTACCAACATTCAAAGTCCCCACTCTCATTTCCACCCTTCTAGTTTTCTTCTTCTCCCGCTGTTCGTGGCAACGTTTTCCTCCTCTTCTTCGTCGTCTTCGCCCAGCAGTAGCCCAATTTCCACTGGCACCCTGTTGGGCAATAGCACTGGTGGCGGACGTTGTTAACCCGGGCCGCGACCGATCCGGTATGGGAATTCGATTCTGAGTCTGTATAGTTGGGTTGGCTTGTTTTACGCCGGATGCCCTTCCTGACGCAACCCTCCTCATTTATCCGGGCTTGGGACCGGCACTCAGAATGTACTGGCTGCACACCCCATGTGGCTGAGTTAAAATTACTTGATGATAATAGTAAAGTTCTTTTAAATATAATACTTATTGACAAGAATATATGTTTTATTTTCAGCCCTTTTTTTTGCAATGATGTAATTTGTTACATTCAATTTCAGTGACTAAAAATCACCCTTTTGGTGCCACAAAAATATTCCTGATGTAATCATGTGGTGATGGAATCATGTGGCATTACTTTGTGCTTGGAAGCTCATACTGTTGGAATGAAATCTCAGCGGTTTTGGATCTGTGGTATTTTAAAAATGCAGTATACCCTGAAACCAACAACCAGCCCGTACCTTATAGTGAATAAGCCTACACTGTATTTTTGATGAGAGTTGCCTGTAGAGTTTGGGATGGTGCAATTCTGCTGCCTCAGTTAGAATAAGCAGAAGTAAGTCCAATACAGGCCCTGAGGCGTGTTGGTCCTGGTGCTTATTGATGAATTCCATAGTGTGAAGTGCATGAGAGTCTACGACGCTCCCTGGACAGGACACCAGTCCAACACAAGATACAAGGCTGGTAGTCAGTTACAGCTGGGTGGACTAAGCTAATGCAGATGTGAAGTGTCTCACCCAAAGACACAAACAGTTATGTGACCTGGAATCAAACTACTTAGCTACTGCACTAATACTCAATGAGAAGAAGGGCTACAACCCTCACCTATGTGAACCTCAAAAATGGCAAAGGCAAGTACATTTTGCAACATAAGCGACATTGTCAGCACTCACCTTTGAGTTCACACTCTCACAATTAGCCCAAATGCTGTGCAGCGCATCGGAAGCTATCAATCACCACACTTCAGAGTCTCTGGGTTTGTTCCTGTAGGTAAGTTTAGAAAAAAAAGGCCCTCTACATCGACCAGTTATGAATCAATCAGACTTCTATGATGCAGCAACGTGACAAGTTTAAACACTGGATCACTTATCAACTTGACATCTACCTTAAAACGCAGTGCGGCTGTGGGTGATGATGGATCACTTGGTTTCTGCTGTTCCCATACACACAAAAAGCAGACGCAAGAGCCTGACTTGGTGGAATTAAGGAGCATTGCTTGAGTATTTTGGTTAAAATAGGAGCTAATATGAAACAGACAAGTAAACAAATGGTGGCACATTATGTCAATAGAGACATAAGATGTGTGGCAGTGAAAGTGGCAGCTAAACTATATGGGTTACTGCAGACAAGATGTTATGTGATCACTACTGTTTGTGTGTCTGTCTGTTAGCTGGAAATCTTAAACGGTCATGAGGGGATTTCAGTCAAATATGGTAAAGAGTTTGTCTTGCGTCAATGAAGCATTGGTGGGATTCACAATTGAAGGCCCACTGTGTTGCTTTGACTCCATGAAGCTAACACTAGCATATGAAGCATAGCACTACCCTTTGACTGTCAAACAGCATGCTGGGAAACTGAGTTTCCCTGTACTTTGTGGCATCTTATTACAGTTTTTATCCATGTGGTTCAAATTTATGAAGATTTTCCAAAAAAGAAGAATTTTGATTATGTTGATCACATATAAGACTGTGAATCCTTTATTTGAATGCAAAGGAACAAAACAATAGGAGTGGTGAAGAAAATTATTTTTATGTTTTGATGCTATTTCAGCTTGAACTCATTCATCATCCACCAACGTGCAGTCAATGAACGCCATCCAGGACCTAAGGGTGTTTGCATGGTGTGGTGGAAGATGTGTCTTGGACTGGTTACAATAAAAGGTCACTCTAAAAGGTGCAGTTGATATTTATTGGGCGAAGAAGCCAACTGTGGTGATCTGAGTTGGTGTGGTTTATGTTTTACTGCTAAAATGTCTGAATGACGCAGAAAAGATTTTGTATGCACACAGTACACAGACCATTTTCTGCGTTACTACTACTACTACTACTACTACTACTACTACTACTACTACTACTATATCACACTTTTCAAGGACCCCAAGGTTGCTTTCCACAGAATAAATAGGCCTTGCTGAAAAGGTGAAATTTCAACCATGCCTTAAAGATGTCCATAGGTGAGGTGTTGTGGATCTTACGGGGGAGCAAGTTCCAGAAAGTGGGGGCAGCAGTACTGAAGGCTCTGTCCACAAAGGACCCAAGTCTGGTGTGGATGATGGATAGTAGACCCATGTCTGTGGACTGCCAAACTCTTGATAGAGTGTGGGTGAGGAGAACGTCCAATTGGTACACAGGGGCATAGCATGGGCGATTTGTAGGTGAGGAGGAGGATTTTGTTGGAGATCATGGTAATTAATTGGGAGCCAGTGGAGGTACACGAGGGGGATGAGGTGCTGCCAAGGCTTAATCCAGGTGAGAACTCTGACATCTGAATTCTGCACATGCTGCAGCTCGTCCAGATCATTGCTGGGGAGACAAAACAGGACAAAACTGCAGTAATCAATGTGGGAGGTGTTGAAAGCATGAATGAAGGTTTTGGAGAATGATGGGTGGAGTCTGAAGATGTTACTGTTTGGAATAAAACACATTTTAGCCAAACCAGCAATGACTTTACCGGTGGAAATTATATCAAACTAAAAAAGTGGGCGGGACTGCATAGGGTCACCAATGCACGGCAGGTATGCAAGCTGGAGGTACGGTTGGGAAGAATTGAGCACATGTGGTAAAATGGAAGACTGTGATGAATATGCAGATGATAAAGTGGCCATGACAGACAGGTGTGTGGAACTATGTTGCTGTACAGTGGACACAGATGTGCAATGCATTAAAAAACACTCTTGCTTCCAGCCAGTTTCACTTTGCAGCCACTCAGTGCAGACAGAGATGGAAGATGAAAAGGGCTGATGCTGAGGGTTCCAGTGATGAGATGGCAGTGTTTAATCAGGCCCTTCATTCTTCTTCCCCTGCTGTTATGAGTGCTGGGCTTTAAATCTGCTGCTCATGTCTGCGCCGGCATTCACTGTTGCCATGGCAAAGCCACACTTATCATTCCAGTAGCATTCTGCTGATTTTGCGCCCAGCAAACACCCGAAGATGTTCGAACACACACAAGCAAACACACACACACACACCTACTGTTTATCATGTGCGAGCATGAAGAGCCTTAAGCTTCAAGCTTTCACTCCATTGAATGCAGATTCATGGTTCAGCCATCTATCAGCCAACAGTGCTTCATGTTGGCTGCCTGTGTAATTTGCGTGACCCCTCAGAAGCCAATGTGGCAACCTGACTAATCGTATATGTCAGGCAGGACGTGCCAAACTGTATACGTCAGGCAAAGTGTCCCCGGGTGTTTGTCTGTGACTTCTAATGTGCTATCTGATGCCAGCTGGGATGGGAGGATGACCAGAAGACCAGGATGGAGGAATGGAGACTGAATGAAACAACAATAAAATGAAACAATGTCAAAAATTAGACCATGTTTATGTGTAAGGAACTACGGCAGAAACAAAAATACAGTGAACACCAACATTGGACAGTAAAGCAGTATTACTGTACCAAACTCAGTAATGCAGCAACAACTCAGGATGTATGTCAGACAATGACAGATAAGGTTTGGTGCACAGTTAATCAGACCAAAAATTCTCCTCAGTTTCTCTGAGGAAGGAGAAACAAAAGCATAACCCAAAGCCAGGAATGAATGAAACATCACAAATACAACAAAACCCATGTCCATATATTCATGGACTGGGTGTTGGGTCGGGTTGTGAAAACCAACACCTTAGATGCTTTTGTTTTCAAGGAAATGTTTACTGAATGCTCTGATATTCGTCAGATCAATGATACCCTGATCTCATCTCTTTATTCACTGTGTGAAGAATCTGAGTGTCTGGTTTATGACTGTCTGAGATCAAAACCAGACTTTCAATTACTTCCTCCATTCAGCCATCAGAAGTATACATACATATACATATACATATATATATACAGTAGTGTTCAGAATAATAGTAGTGCTATATGACTAGAAAGATTAATCCAGGTTTTGAGTATATTTCTTATTGTTACATGGGAAACAAGGTACCAGTAGATTCAGTAGATTCTCACAAATCCAACAAGACCAAGCATTCATGATATGCACACTCTTAAGGCTATGAAATTGGGCTATTAGTAAAAAAAAAAAAAAAGGTAGAAAAGGGGGTGTTCACAGTAATAGTAGTGTGGCATTCAGTCAGTGAGTTCGTCAATTTTGTGGAACAAACAGGTGTGAATCAGGTGTCCCCTATTTAAGAATGAAGCCAGCACCTGATGAACATGCTTTTCTCTTTGAAAGCCTGAGGAAAATTGGACGTTCAAGACATTATTCAGAAGAACTGCGTAGTTTGATTAAAAAGTTGATTGGAGAGGGTAAAACTTATACGCAGGTGCAAAAAAATTATAGGCTGTTCATCTACAATGATCTCCAATGCTTTAAAATGGACAAAAAAAAAACAGAGACGTGTGGAAGAAAACGGAAAACAACCATCAAAATGGATAGAGGAATAACCAGAATGGCAAAGGCTCACCCACTGATCAGCTCCAGGATGATCAAAGACAGTCTGGAGTTACCTGTAAGTGCTGTGACAGTTAGAAGACGCCTGTGTGAAGCTAATTTATTTGCAAGAATCCCCCGCAAAGTCCCTCTGTTAAATAAAAGACGTGCAGAAGAGGTTACAATTTGCCAAAGAACACATCAACTGGCCTAAAGAGAAATGGAGGAATATTTTGTGGACTGATGAGAGTAATATTGTTCTTTTTGGGTCCAAGGTCTGCAGACAGTTTGTGAGACGACCCCCAAACTCTGAATTCCAGCCACAGTTCACAGTGAAGACAGTGAAGCATGGTGGTGCAAGCATCATGATATGGGCATGTTTCTCCTACTATGGTGTTGGGCCTATATATCGCATACCAGGTATCATGGATCAGTTTGGATATGTCAAAATACTTGAAGAGGTCATGTTGCCTTATGCTGAAGAGGACATGCCGTTGAAATGGGTGTTTCAACAAGACAATGACCCCAAGCACACTAGTAAAGAGCAAAATCTTGGTTCCAAACCAACAAAATGAATGCCTCGCAGATGTGAAGAAATTATGAAAAACTGTGGTTATACAACTAAATACTAGTTTAGTGTTTCACGGGATTGCTAAAAAAAAAGCAGTTTGAACATAATAGTTTTGAGTTGAGTTTGTAGCGTCAACAGCAGATGCTACTACAAACCCTGGCAAAAATTATGGAATCACCAGCCTCGGAGGATGTTCATTCAGTTGTTTAATTTTGTAGAAAAAAAGCAGATCACAGACATGACACAAAACTAAAGTCATTTCAAATGGCAACTTTCTGGGTTTAAGAAACACTATAAGAAATCAGGAAAAAAATTGTGGCAGTCAGTAACGGTTACTTTTTTAGACCAAGCAGTGGGAAAAAAAATATGGAATCACTCAATTCTGAGGAAAAAATTATGGAATCATGAAAAACAAAAGAACGCTCCAACACATCACTAGTATTTTGTTGCACCACCTCTGGCTTTTTTAACAGCTTGCAGTCTCTGAGGCATGGACTTAATGAGTGACAAACAGTACTCTTCATTAATCTGGCTCCAACTTTCTCTGATTGCTGTTGCCAGATCAGCTTTGCAGGTTGGAGCCTTGTCATGGACCATTTTCTTCAACTTCCACCAAAGATTTTCAATTGGATTAAGATCTGGACTATTCGCAGGCCATGACATTGACCCTATGTGTCTTTTTGCAAGGAATGTTTTCACAGTTTTTGCTCTATGGCAAGATGCATTATCATCTTGAAAAATTATTTCATCATCCCCAAACATCTTTTCAACTGATGGGATAAGAAAAGTGTCCAAAATATCAATGTAAACTTGTGCAATTATTGATGATGTAATGACAACCATCTCCCCAGTGCCTTTACCTGACATGCAGCCCCAATTCATCAATGAGTGTGGAAATTTACATGTTCTCTTCAGGCAGTCATCTTTATAAATCTCATTGGAACGGCACCAAACAAAAGTTCCAGCATCATCACCTTTCCCAGTACAGATTCGAGAGTCATCACTGAATATGACTTTCATCCAGTCATCCACAGTCCACGATTGCTTTTCCTTAGCCCACTGTAACCTTGTTTTTTTCTGTTTAGGTGTTAATGATGGCTTTTGTTTAGCTTTTCTGTATGTAAATCCCATTTCCTTTAGGCGGTTTCTTACAGTTCGGTCATAGACGTTGACTCCAGTTTCCTCCCATTCGTTCCTCATTTGTTTTGTTGTGCATTTTCAATTTTTGAGACATATTTCTTTAAGTTTTCTGTCTTGACGCTTTGATATCTTCCTTGGTCTACCAGTATATTTGCCTTTAACAACCTTCCCATGTTGTTTGTATTTGGTCCAGAGTTTAGACACAGCTGACTGTGAACAACCAACATCTTTTGCAACATTGTGTGATGATTTACCCTCTTTTAAGAGTTTGATAATCCTCTCCTTTGTTTCAATTAACATCTCTCGTGTTGGAGCCATGATTCATGTCAGTCCACTTGGTGCAACAGCTCTCCAATGTGTGATCACTCCTTTTTTATATGCAGACTAACGAGCAGATCTGATTTGATGCAGGTGTTAGTTTTGGGGATGAAAATTTACAGGGTGATTCCATAATTTATTCCTCAGAATTGAGTGAGTCCATATTTTTTCCCTCTGCTTGGTCTAAAAAAGTAACCGTTACTGACTGCCACAATTTTTTTTTTGATTTCTTATAGTGTTTCTTAAAGCCAGAAAGTTGCCATTTGAAATGACTTTAGTTTTGTGTCATGTCTGTGATCTGCTTTTTTTTCTACAAAATTAAACAACTGAATGAACATCCTCTGAGGCCGGTGATTCCATAATTTTTGCCAGGGGTTGTATTATTGTGAACACCCCCTTTTCTACTTTTTTTTACTAATAGCCCAATTTCATAGCCTTAAGAGTGTGCATATCATGAATGCTTGGTCTTGTTGGATTTGTGAGAATCTACTGAATCTACTGGTACCTTGTTTCCCATGTAACAATAAGAAATATACTCAAACATATACATATACATGTGCGTGTGATCCAAGTGTTGAACTTACAGACACATTTAATTATCTTGCCATTGACATTGATTTTTTTGGGTCTTTGGTAGGAGGACTCTTTGGAGGATCCTTGGGTATCACTAGAATGGCTTTGCGTCAAATGAACCTTTACTTAGGGAGATTCAAATGAGAAGTATCACGTGAATTGTGAGGGAACATGAGCTATGACATTTTGGCCAAGTGCTGCATTTCTCTGGGCTTGATCCAGCATGCAGGTGCCTCTATGTTGAGGACCCTAGCAGCTGCAGAAGACCAAGGGGTTGCCCAAAATTCATCTGGCTGCAGCAGATAGATGGTTACTTTTGAGATGTGGAGATGGAGCAGTTGTCTGCCTGGACAGCAGGGGGGGCGGGGGGGGGGGGGGGGGTGGTGGTGGTGGTGGTGCATGGTGTGGTGGACGAGTCTTGGACTGGTTCCAATTAAAGGTCACTCTAAAAGGTGCAGTTGATCTTTTGGGTGAAGAAGCCAACTGTGGTGATCCTGAGTTGGTGTGGTTTATGTTTTTGTTGCATATATTAATGGTCCGGTAGATTAGTGGTTAGCACTGTTGCCACACAAGTAGAAGGTCCTGGGATCATTGACCTGGTCCTTTCTGTGTAGAGTTTGCATGTTCTCCTTGTGTTTGTGTGGGTTCCCGCTGGGTAATCTGGCTTCTTCCCAATTCAATTCAATTCAATTAATTTTATTTGTATAGCGCCAAATCACAAAAAAGCTGCCTCAAACTGCTTCACATGAGTAAGGTCTAACCTTACCAACCTCCCTGAGCAAGCATATAGGTGACAGCGGTAAGGAAAAACTCCCTCTGGTGATAATGAGGAAGAAACCTCAAGCAGAACAGACCCTGAGGGGTGACCCATTGCTTAGGCTATTGTAACAGTTATGAGGTTTTTACAGATTGTACAAGAGTTTATTTACAAACAGAACAAACAGAGTCCTTAAGTGAAAATACAGTGGAGTCCATTCTGGGTCTCTAATACATAGGTGTCCATGTCCAGCATCAGTAGGCTACAGGGAAGGACCTCCAGTCAGTGGTGCAACAGGCATGGAATCCTGAGGTCAGTCCTGCTCCCTGGGGTGCAGGGCCAGGTTCAGTCATTGGTGTTGTCAGTGCCTTGGACAGAGAGAACAAGAGCAGAATCAGTCGGCTGGAAATAACTGCACCTGAAGGCCCTGTCACACCTTGATGATTTAGCCTGCGTATGCCAACCGTATTAAAAATGCTGGCATACATCTAATAAATTAATGCAGCTGTCACACATTGATGATTAGCCACAGATGATTATGCCGACAGCCCCGTTTCCACTGAGTGGTTCAGGTCGGCACTGCACGGTGTACTGCAGATCAGAAACAGAGTAATTTAACATCATTTTATTTTTTATCTTGGTGGGCCATTTTCATCGCGTATAGAATGCTGATGAGTTGACTGATGGCTGTGGTAAATGCTGCCGTGAATGAATGAATGAATGAAGCGCTGTGATGATTTAAACTTTTAAAGCACCAGTCGCTTTCTTTCTGATCAGAAAGCATCTGGCTCTTTAAAAGTTTAAAATTTTTACCTGCTAAAAAGGTGTATAATATGACATATAATGACGTATAATATATCATTTGTTTTTGTGTTTGGTCACTCCCTTTTATTAACAAAAATGCTCTAAAAACCGTGTTTCCTATAAGCTACTGTGGGACATCATGCTGCACATTATAGTTGGTTTCTATGTGTAAGGAATATTTCTTACATTTGACATCATATCCATCTGCCAACAGCTTCCATGCAAGACTACACATCAGGATGTGAGTTCAGCAAAGTACAAATACTTCTACACAGGCATCAAACCAACACCCCCCTCACAGCTGCCCCTATATATGTAAATTCTGCACTGTAATTCACTGAAAGCTGACATTGTACAGTATAAAAATGCATCAATTTCCCAGGCTGGTCATTTTTCAAACGCAGCTCTTTTGCAATGCAATCCCAAACAGGATTCACACAGAATATCAATCCAGCAAATTAGCACGGAAAGATGTTTTATCAGTGCTAACAAGCCTTATGGTAATAATCAGGTGCCAAAAGTGCGTTATTATTAATATTTAAAAATTTTCATTACAGTGTCAAAATGAACAAACGGCTCAAAATCCACTTTGTGCACTTGTGGGCTGGAATGCAGATCTAACATTATGTGCAGGAAGAAGCAAGTAGAAGTTTGTTGTTTTGCTCAAGGACACTTCAACATATAGATAGGCATAACTGGGGGTTCAATTCCCTCAGGTGGATCAACACCAGCCGTTCAAAAGACTTCATGACTACAGATGTCAGGGCAATGGGCTTATAGTCATTTAGTCCTGTCATGGAGGCTTTCTTTGGGATTGGAACAATAGTGGAGCATTGGGGAGGTGATGATTAAGCATTGGGCTTGAGACGAGAGGATCCTCGGTTCAAACCCCAGCCTGACTGGAAAATCACTAACAGCCCTTGGGCAAGGTCCTTAATCCCAAATTGCTTCTGATGTGTAGTGAGCGCCTTGCATGGCAGCACCCTGACATCAGTGTGTGAGTGTGTTTGTGTGAATGGATGAATGTGAGGCATTTGTAAAGCACTTTGAGCCTCTGATGCAGATGGAAAAGCACTATATATACTGTAAATGCAGTCCATTCTTGCTTCACTTGGAAGATGATCAATTATATCCGCAGAGTTGTTGTCTGTTAATATGAATTATGACCAAAAGTCCAGTTTATTACTGACTGTACCTTTTGGTTGGTGTCCTGTCGGACCATCACAGTCCCACAGACAAAAATCAAAGAAAAGCTGCAACAAAAGGTGGTTGACTATTCTCATTTAGGCTATTTTATTAAAACAGAGTTTTCTTACCAGTGGAACTGAAGGTGAATCATGTACAAGAGGCGATGCACACAGGAGAGAGGAACAAAAACACCACTCATTAGAATGCACATGCACAGGCCCAAAACTCGTCTGGCACCTGTGAACAGGTATTCCAGTCCAGGACAACTGGACTACATTCCACAATTCCTCTGTATTTCTTGGTTTTGCCCCAGAAACAGCATTTTGATGTCACCCCACAAGTTTTCTGTTCGATTAAGGTCCCAGGAGTGGTCTGGCCACTCCATAAAGTTAATCTTGTTGGTCTTGAACCAAAAGCGTGAGTAGCATGTCTTGTGGAATCTACCATCTTTGGGTACTGGAAGTTTACCATTATTATGATTATTGTTATTATTATTGTTATTAGACTTACTGAAATCTGTGGACATGGCCAGGTGTTGAGCAAAGTAGCTCCTTGCAATTTTTGCTTGCGCACCTTCCAAAGTCTTCCAATTTGTAACTTATTAAAAAAAAAAAAAAAAAATGTACGCATTCTCTGAAAATGTGAATAATTTTCACTTTTAGACAGGAAGATACAGAGAAAATACACTTTTTCTTCCACCAAAGACGACGCATCCTGTTCACTGTAGACAGCCATGTTGTCACAACATGACACAACTGCTGTGTTACAGCGATTGTTATTGAACAATTTGTTGTAAGCAATGAAATGATTGGTGAGATCCATATGAGGCTTAGAGGATATTTTTAACACATAAAAAATTAATTAAAAATGTAAATTACTCATTAATGTACCCAGATATTGTGTGTGAAAAGTAACGGAACATTTCCTGTAATATTCTCTACCAAATATACAAAAACCATGCATCAAATGCACAACAACCAGCATGTACAAATGGTAAATGGACTGCATTATATCAATCAATCAATCAACTTTTTTCTTATATAGCGCCAAATCACAACAAACAGTTGCCCCAAGGCGCTCCATATTGTAAGGCAAGGCCATACAATAATTATGAAAAACCCCAACGGTCAAAATGACCCCCTATGAGCAAGCACTTGGCAACAGCGGGAAGGAAAAACTCCCTTTTAACAGGAAGAAACCTCCAGCAGAACCAGGCTCAGGGAGGGGCAGTCTTCTGCTGAGACTGGTTGGGGCTGAGGGAAAAAAACAGGAAAAAGACATGCCGTGAAGGGGGGCAGAGATCGATCACTAATGATTAAATGCAGAGTGATGCATACGGAGCAAAAAGAGAAAGAAACAGTGCATCATGGGAACCCCCCCACAATCTACGTCTAAAGCAGCATAACCAAGGGATGGTCCAGGGTCACCCGACCCAGCCCTAAACATAAGCCTTAGCGAAAAGGAAAGTTTTAAGCCTAATCTTAAAAGTAGAGAGGGTATCTGTCTCCCTGATCTGAATTGGGAGCTGGTTCCACAGGAGAGGAGCCTGAAAGCTGAAGGCTCTGCCTCCCATTCTACTCTTACAAACCCTAGGAACTACAAGTAAGCCCGCAGTCTGAGAGCGAAGCGCTCTAATGGGGTAATATGGTACTACGAGGTCCCTAAGATAAGATGGGACCTGATTATTCAAAACCTTATAAGTAAGAAGAAGAATTTTAAATTCTATTCTAGAATTAACAGGAAGCCAATGAAGAGAGGCCAACACGGGTGAGATATGCTCTCTCCTGCTAGTCCCCGTCAGTACTCTAGCTGCAGCATTCTGAACCAACTGAAGGCTTTTTAGGGAACTTTTAGGACAACCTGATAATAATGAATTACAATAGTCCAGCCTAGAGGAAATAAATGCATGAATTAGTTTTTCAGCATCACTCTGAGACAAGACCTTTCTGATTTTAGAGATATTGCGTAAATGCAAACAGGCAGTCCTACATATTTGTTTAATATGCGCTTTGAATGACATATCCTGATCAAAAATGACTCCAAGATTTCTCACAGTATTACTAGAGATCAGGGAAATGCCATCCAGAGTAACGATCTGGTTAGACACCATGCTTCTAAGATTTGTGGGGCCAAGTACATATATATAGCGCTTTTCCATCTGCATCAGATGCTCAAAGTGCTTTACACATCAATACCTCACATGCAAGGCATCCACTACACACTGGGAGCAACTAGGGGATTAAGGACCTTGCCCAAGGGCCCTTAGTGATTTTCCGGTCAGGCTGGGATTTGAACAGAGGATCCTCTGGTCTCAAGCCCAACGCTTTAACCACTAAATCATGGAAAAGTGCTATATAAATGCATTCCATTTACCATTTATTACCATTTAAAGGCTATTATAAGGGTTTTAAGCTTTACTCACCTTTTTAAATGCACTGCTATTATTTTGAGTACAACTGTACATAATGTTTAGGAGCATTGGAGGCAAGTTATTCATAAACCAAGAGGTTTCTAGATCGATGCCCAACTACAACTGTATGTGAAAGTGTCCTTGACCATGACGCTGAACCTCAAATTACTCCCAAACTAGGTTAGGTTTGGTCTCAGAACCATACAGCAAGACAGCAAACACCATGACCCTAAAGACTTGTATGTTCATCCTTCTGCAAACATATTACTATCACCAAACACCTCTGTCCAGAGACCTCATGATGCCATGAGCTCGTCCCAGGCATCTCTCGAACTTCAAGGGTGATGATCCAAAGACCTGAATATCAATGGTGAGATGAGTAAAAGTGTCTACTAATCTTCAAAGGTCAATACTTTCACTGTATACAGATACACCTCTGATGGTTGAGTTCACTGAATGCCAAGATCTTACCCATGATCAAGTACAATCACAAAGCCAGACACTCCAACTCCTCACTCATCTTTTCAAGTGGTGCACTGATCGGTCCACGGACTTTATTTAATGTGCCACAATCTTGAGAGAACTTGAGGAGGTGAAAGCACTGCAGACGTGGACATGTCCTCTCGCTCGCGATTGGTCCATGAGGCATTATACTGGACGCGGACATGTCCTCTTGCTGGCGATCGATCTGTGAGCAGGAGTTAATGGACTTTATTTAATGTGCCACAATCTTGAGAGAACCTGAGAAGGTGAAGGCAGAGCTACAGCCAGCAGTCGCGTGCGATCCTTCTGTGAGGAGTGGACGGTGGACATGTCCTGTCACTTACCCAAAACCGAGTGGGTAAGTGACAGAGTACAAGTCAGAACACATTCTTGATGGATCCAGAACTCACTGAGAAGCCATCAGAGACTTTGACCTTGCTCTTTGCAACAATCAACAAAGACTGCAAAAATGCACTGCCAATACTTGCTTTTGTGTTCAGAGAGTACTCAGAGAGCTAGGATGTGGCCAATGACTGAATTCTTGGGCATGAAGCCAAAGTGATAGTTGTTGGTAGTTGTGTAACTGCAACTGAATCCTATTAAGAAAGAACCTAGAAAGTACTTTTCCTGGCAAAGAGAGCAGTGCAATACCCCTGTACTTGTTGAAATCCAGGTGATCCCCCTTTCCTTTCAAAAGAGGGAGTGCAAGTCCTTTCTTCCAGTCATTTGGAAATGCCTCCCACATGCAAACAAAGATTGTTTGCAATACCAGGAGAATAGCAACAACACCTACCTGGAGAAGTTCAGGCCCAATACCACAGATCCCCAGAGGTTTCCATGCCCTACCTTTGCAGTCTTGATGATATTTGATGGTTTGCAGATGACTGACAGATCAAGCAGATGGAAGATGTCAACCATCCTGGCAGGAGGATCAGTCTGATACAGCTTCTCAAAGTAGATGGCCCAATGGGAAAATATGGAAGAATCGCCTGTCACGATTGTGCCATCAACCCTCATCACTGCGATGGAAGGCGGTGTAGATGTAGATGAATGCAGTGCTTATATACCTAATCGTCAAACATCATGACTATGACATACTGCCTTGCCAACTCCTTATACACAAAGACATTTCCTCCATGTTGTGCACTATGACTCCTGGGGATGATATTCAGAGTACCCTCAGAGATGAAACACCTCCTTCTATGGACACAAGTGACTACCAGCATCATCATTTTCTTTGAGCACATCTGTAGTGTTTATTTTCTGGTTACTGATTTTCTTTTTATTTCTGCTGTATTATTTTTATCTCTGCGTTACCTTATCTCCTACTGAATTGTTCTCATGTTCTTATTCTGATAAGCTACTCCTTGTGTACTTCACTGGCTTTGGTTCTTTTCTCACGGGCACTCGGGCTTCAGGTGTCATGTGCACACTCAGTTTCTCATTATCTGAGTCATGTACCTGTACATAGCCTTCACTCCAGTGCCACATTGTCTTCAGATGCCAGCCCATGCTGCATCCTTGCGTTTCCTGAGCTTAGCCTGCGGTTTCATGATTCCTATACTTTGTATTATTCATTACCTAAACTCTGTAAGTGAGATAGAGTATCTCGTCAATAGTTTTACATCCTCATTGAACACAACTTTGGATGCTGTAGCTCCTCTAAAAAAGAGAGCTTTAAATCAGAAGTGCCTGACTCCGTGGTATAACTCACAAACTCGTAGCTTAAAGCAGATAACCCGTAAGTTGGAGAGGAAATGGCATCTCACTAATTTAGAAGATCTTCACTTAGCCTGGAAAAAGAGTCTGTTGCTCTATAAAAAAGCCCTCCGTAAAGCTAGGACATCTTTCTACTCATCACTAATTGAAGAAAATAAGAACAACCCCAGGTTTCTTTTCAGCACTGTAGCCAGGCTGACAAAGAGTCAGAGCTCTATTGAGCTGAGTATTCCATTAACTTTAACTAGTAATGACTTCATGACTTTCTTTGCTAACAAAATTTTAACTATTAGAGAAAAAATTACTCATAACCATCCCAAAGACGTATCGTTATCTTTGGCTGCTTTCAGTGATGCCGGTATTTGGTTAGACTCTTTCTCTCCGATTGTTCTGTCTGAGTTATTTTCATTAGTTACTTCATCCAAACCATCAACATGTTTATTAGACCCCATTCCTACCAGGCTGCTCAAGGAAGCCCTACCATTATTTAATGCTTCGATCTTAAATATGATCAATCTATCTTTGTTAGTTGGCTATGTACCACAGGCTTTTAAGGTGGCAGTAATTAAACCATTACTTAAAAAGCCATCACTTGACCCAGCTATCTTAGCTAATTATAGGCCAATCTCCAACCTTCCTTTTCTCTCAAAAATTCTTGAAAGGGTAGTTGTAAAACAGCTAACTGATCATCTGCAGACGAATGGTCTATTTGAAGAGTTTCAGTCAGGTTTTAGAATTCATCACAGTACAGAAACAGCATTAGTGAAGGTTACAAATGATCTTATGGCCTCGGACAGTGGACTCATCTCTGTGCTTGTTCTGTTAGACCTCAGTGCTGCTTTTGATACTGTTGACCATAAAATTTTATTACAGAGATTAGAGCATGCCATAGGTATTAAAGGCACTGCGCTGCGGTGGTTTGAATCATATTTGTCTAATAGATTACAATTAGTTTATGTAAATGGGGAATCTTCTTCACAGACTAAAGTTAATTATGGAGTTCCACAAGGTTCTGTGCTAGGACCAATTTTATTCACTTTATACATGCTTCCCTTAGGCAGTATTATTAGACAGTATTGCTTAAATTTTCATTGTTACGCAGATGATACCCAGCTTTATCTATCCATGAAGCCAGAGGACACACACCAATTAGCTAAACTGCAGGATTGTCTTACAGACATAAAGACATGGATGACCTCTAATTTCCTGCTTTTAAACTCAGATAAAACTGAAGTTATTGTACTTGGCCCCACAAATCTTAGAAACATGGTGTCTAACCAGATCCTTACTCTGGATGGCATTACCCTGACCTCTAGTAATACTGTGAGAAATCTTGGAGTCATTTTTGATCAGGATATGTCATTCAAAGCGCATATTAAACAAATATGTAGGACTGCTTTTTTGCATTTACGCAATATCTCTAAAATCAGAAAGGTCTTGTCTCAGAGTGATGCTGAAAAACTAATTCATGCATTTATTTCCTCTAGGCTGGACTATTGTAATTCATTATTATCAGGTTGTCCTAAAAGTTCCCTAAAAAGCCTTCAGTTAATTCAAAATGCTGCAGCTAGAGTACTGACGGGGACTAGAAGGAGAGAGCATATCTCATCCATATTGGCCTCTCTTCATTGGCTTCCTGTTAATTCTAGAATAGAATTTAAAATTCTTCTTCTTACTTATAAGGTTTTGAATAATCAGGTCCCATCTTATCTTAGGGACCTCGTAGTACCATATCACCCCAATAGAGCGCTTCACTCTCA
The DNA here is from genome assembly GCF_902500255.1 of Thalassophryne amazonica. Classification (NCBI taxonomy): domain Eukaryota; kingdom Metazoa; phylum Chordata; class Actinopteri; order Batrachoidiformes; family Batrachoididae; genus Thalassophryne; species Thalassophryne amazonica. The sequence goes on from NC_047121.1 coordinate 42,450,974, forward strand.
GACTGCAGGCTTACTTGTAGTTCCTAGGGTTTGTAAGAGTAGAATGGGAGGCAGAGCCTTCAGCTTTCAGGCTCCTCTCCTGTGGAACCAGCTCCCAATTCAGATCAGGGAGACAGACACCCTCTCTACTTTTAAGATTAGGCTTAAAACTTTCCTTTTTGCTAAAGCTTATAGTTAGGGCTGGATCAGGTGACCCTGAACCATCCCTTAGTTATGCTGCTATAGACGTAGACTGCTGGGGGGTTCCCATGATGCACTGTTTCTTTCTCTTTTTGCTCTGTATGCACCACTCTGCATTTAATCATTAGTGATCGACCTCTGCTCCCCTCCACAGCATGTCTTTTTCCTGGTTCTCTCCCTCAGCCCCAACCAGTCCCAGCAGAAGACTGCCCCTCCCTGAGCCTGGTTCTGCTGGAGGTTTCTTCCTGTTAAAAGGGAGTTTTTCCTTCCCACTGTAGCCAAGTGCTTGCTCACAGGGGGTCGTTTTGACCGTTGGGGTTTTACATAATTATTGTATGGCCTTGCCTTACAATATAAAGCGCCTTGGGGCAACTGTTTGTTGTGATTTGGCGCTATATAAAAAAATTGATTGATTGATTGATTACTGTGTTTTAATACCCTCAGGGGTGTTGTTGCTAGTCAGTCTTACTTGTGCACCAAAATTTTGCCTGTGTTCCCAAACAACCACTCTGTGTTTCCACACACACACACACCACCACCACATTGTTGTACAGACTGCTGGCGTTGTGTGTTTTGGCTGTTTCAGTGCCATCAATTGCAAATAAAGACTGTTTGAACTGCATACCATTATTGTTGATATAAGTTTTTTTGAAAAAAAGATTTAAAAAAATACATATTTAACATCTTTGTCAATGCATAATTTCAAGTTTCACAGAATACTTAGTAAAGATGACATAGTTTTGATTAAACATACAACCCCTGGCAAAAATTATGGAATCACCGGCCTCAGAGGATGTTCATTCAGTTGTTTAATTTTGTAGAAAAAAAGCAGATCACAGACATGACACAAAACTAAAGTCATTTCAAATGGCAACTTTCTTGCTTTAAGAAACACTATAAGAAATCAAGAAAAAAAGATTGTGGCAGTCAGTAACGGTTACTTTTTTAGACCAAGCAGAGGAAAAAAATATGGAATCACTCAATTCTGAGGAATAAATTATGGAATCACCCTGTTGCACCAAGTGGACTGACATGAATCATGGCTCCAACACGAGAGATGTCAATTGAAACAAAGGAGAGGATTATCAAACTCTTAAAAGAGGGTAAATCATCATGCAATGTTGCAAAAGATGTTGGTTGTTCAGTCAGCTGTGTCTAAACTCTGGACCAAATACAAACAACATGGGAAGGTTGTTAAAGGCAAACATACTGGTAGACCAAGGAAGACATCAAAGCGTCAAGACAGAAAACTTAAAGCAATATGTCTCAAAAATCAAAAAATGCACAACAAAACAAATGAGGAACGAATGGGAGGAAACTGGAGTCAACGTCTGTCACCGAACTGTAAGAAACCGCCTAAAGGAAATGGGATTTACATACAGAAAAGCTAAACAAAAGCCATCATTAACACCTAAACAGAAAAAAACAAGGTTACAATGGGCTAAGGAAAAGCAATCGTGGACTGTGGATGACTGGATGAAAGTCATATTCAGTGATGAATCTCGAATCTGCATTGGGCAAGGTGATGATGCTGGAACTTTTGTTTGGTGCCTTTCCAATGGGATTTATAAAGATGACTGCCTGAAGAGAACACGTAAATTTCCACAGTCATTGATGATATGGGGCTGCATGTCAGGTAAAGGCACTGGGGAGATGGCTGTCATTACATCATCAATAAATGCACAAGTTTACGTTGATATTTTGGACAATTGAAAGGATGTTTGGGGATGATGAAATCATTTTTCAAGATGATAATGCATCTTGCCATAGAGCAAAAACTGTGAAAACATTCCTTGCAAAAAGACACATAGGGTCAATGTCATGGCATAGGGTCAATATCAACTGGCAGATGTGATTTGATGCATGTGTTAGTTTTGGGGATGAAAATTTACAGGGTGATTCCATAATTTTTTCCTCAGAATTGAGTGATTCCATATTTTTTTCCTCTGCTTGGTCTAAAAAAGTAACAGTTATTGACTGCCACAATCTTTTTTCTTGATTTCTTGTAGTGTTTCTTAAAGCCAGAAAGTTGCCATTTGAAATGACTTTAGTTTTGTGTCATGTCTGTGATCTGCTTTTTTTCTACAAAATTAAACAACTGAATGAACATCCTCCGAGGCCAGTGATTCCATAATTTTTGCCAGGGGTTGTAATAAATGCAGTTGTGTAAAGTGCCGGTCACACGTCACTAACGAAGGACACCAAAGCCAAAACCAAACAAGAAATCTGGAGTTACGATGACTTTCTGAGACATCGTTTAACTGTCATCTAGATTCGTTTCTGTAGCTGGTGCTTCGTCAGAATTTCCAAACTGTTGAAAAATGTGAACACATCCTGACAACAACCTCAATCCTTCTGTATTCCTTTTTAATTTCTGTCTTGACGGAAAGCAAATTTGTATAGCTCCCGTACCGTCAGCGTTCCATTTGATTCAACTTCATCCAACCTCCCAAGTCCGACGTCTTGTATGAACATTAACAATATCTGAACGGATCAATAACTAAAGATGCAATGAGCTGAACGTGACTTGTCCATGTGTGGGATGAAAAGCAACGTTTTCATACAGAAACGATAATGGCAAGAACGTTGGATCAACTACTTTAACTATTTTCGCATGTTGCAGCCGTCTCTGGCTCCAATGTGCATGTGCACACACATTCAAACCTGCAGGTGGCTGTGGAGACCACAGACTTGCTGCAGAAATGATCACAATGTCAAGGTCGCCGTTGGCTTTGTTTTTCTTTTGTTAGTTTCAGTTTCGTTTCGGTCTTTTATGTGATCTGCACTCGCAGGCTATTCGGTGATGGGAGAAGTGCCGGCCCATTCGTCCACATTTTTGATTTGTGGCTTTGTGACTTTTTTTTTCCTTCTTCCAGCAAACGCCATGTGCCGTGTGACTGAGCAATAAACTTAAAAAGTCTGTGTATTGTTTTCTTGGTTATACACTGAAACAAGAACCAACTTAAAAAGTTGTTTCAATTGATTACACCTGAATCAATGAAGTTGTTTGAACTTAAGTCAGTAAGTTAGATCAACTTACAGACTTAAGTTCAAACAATTTAATTCATTTAGATGTTACTAACTCAAACAATTAATTTAAGATGGCTCAACTATTCTCGTTTTTTTCAGTGTATTAGGTTTAAAAAAATCCATAGAGCTTCCTGATTTGGATTATTACCAAAACATAAAGGTTTCTACATCTTAAAGCCACCAATTCTTCTGAGGATTTCATAAAATTATTTAGTTTTGGGATAATACTGTTAATGGACAGAAAAATAGAGTGGAAAGCTTTCCCTCCAGGGTTGATGTAAAAAAGAGATTCCATGAATAACTTAGCTGCTTTTGAGGCAAACTGCTCTTGCATGGCCTCCAGAGTGAATAGTGCAGTCAGGCAGTATAGCATAACTATTTATATCATGTTTGCTATTAACTCTTAAAGTCCTAATAATGTCACAACAGAAAAATTGGCATCCAGTGGACATTTGATGCAAAACTGAGGACATGACAGACTTCAGCGCAAGTCCTCCGGCACTTAATGGCAGTAAATATAGTTTGATCCCATGTCTAATATAAATCCATAGCATGATGTACAGTCTTTCATAAGTGTAGCTTGTTTATGTCCAGCAGGCACCACTGTGCTCATGCATGGTTATAAATAGCTAATGTATGTAGTCGCTATGTTTGCCTGCTGAAATGGATATTCTTTAAAGAAACAAATAGGCATGAACTGAACTGAATTCTTGATTGATTGATGCACACCACGGGGTGTCATTAGGGGCTGCTCTATAAATGATGGCTTCTACAGCAGCTTAACAGCAAATATAAGCTTCCACACAGGCTACACTGCATAAATAATTCTCTTGACCTCTGGACACTGACAGTTTCTTTGCGACTGTTGATGCAGACACACACGCATTGTTCTCATTATAGACTGATCAATACATCGAAGTTAGTTAAAAACACACATACACAAACACACAAAATTTGTACTCGTAACTTCCAGCAATACACTTGGTGAGCCGATATTTGGACGTAACAGGTCTACCAGCTCATGAATACAAAGATAATTTGTACCACTGGGGGCTGGGACTATTGAGCGGAGACTCATTTACCTCACTGAGTTAATAGGGAGGGTGCTGGATGTGCTCATGGTGTCTTTTCTGTTTGTGTGTGTAATCACGCATGTGTGGGCAACTGGGCCTCTCTCATCTCTGCCAAGGTTCACAAAAGCGGCGGTATTCATTAGCCAGCACCAGCAATTGCATTTCCAGAGGAATTTTGATTGTGCAATGAAGGAACAATACAATGCTAGTAATACAATATGTCTAAGCTCATCAGCAAAAATGCTGGAAGAAACATGAAACTGTGTTTTAACTGTACAGTCTAATTGTCCCTTCAACAGTCAAACATAAAAAGAACCAGTGCTGTGATTGTCCATGTTTTCGTCTCCATTTCAGAGGAGACCGAACCAAAGCTGTGCGACCTGACATTTAATTTGTGTGCCAATATGATGTTCTGAGACTTCCCATGGCACATGTTCAGCTCTTGTCAGGAAGAAAATTGGCAAATCTAGAAATGGCAAAAAGTACTTTTGTAGAAGAGATTGTATTTCACTACCATTGAGACTAAAAGAGAAAGCAATATTGCAGAGTATGAATCCTACTGTGGACACAAGAAGCGCATGAAAAACATATGCCACAGTATTACCAACATAAGAATGGATCTTCACATCAAAGTTGAAAAATTCATAGACCAACCACAATATCCTTATAGATATATTTTCCTTTGGATCCACAGACTTCTTCCAATGCTACTGAAGCATTTTCAATCAATCAATTCAATCAATTTTATTTATATAGCACCAAATCACAACAAACAGTTGCCCCAAGGCGCTTTATATTGTAAGGCAAGGCCATACAATAATTACATAAAAACCCCAACGGTCAAAACGACCCCCTGTGAGCAAGCACTTGGCGACAGTGGGAAGGAAAAACTCCCTTTTAACAGGAAGAAACCTCCAGCAGAACCAGGCTCAGGGAGGGGCAGTCTTCTGCTGGGACTGGTTGGGGCTGAGGGAGAGAACCAGGAAAAAGACATGCTGTGGAAGAGAGCAGAGATCAATCACTAATGATTAAATGCAGAGTGGTGCATACAGAGCAAAAAGAGAAAGAAACACTCAGTGCATCATGGGAACCCCCCAACAGTCTAAGTCTATAGCAGCATAACTAAGGGATGGTTCAGGGTCACCTGATCCAGCCCTAACTATAAGCTTTAGCAAAAAGGAAAGTTTTAAGCCTAATCTTAAAAGTAGAGAGGGTGTCTGTCTCCCTGATCTGAATTGGGAGCTGATTCCAGAGGAGAGGAGCCTGAAAGCTGAAGGCTCTGCCTCCCATTCTACTCTTACAAACCCTAGGAACTACAAGTAAGCCTGCAGTCTGAGAGCGAAGCACTCTATTGGGGTGATATGGTACTATGAGGTCCCTAAGATAAGATGGGACCTGATTATTCAGAACCTTATAAGTAAGAAGAAGAATTTTAAATTCTATTCTAGAATTAACAGGAAGCCAATGAAGAGAGGCCAATATGGGTGAGATATGCTCTCTCCTTCTAGTCCCCGTTAGTACTCTAGCTGCAGCATTTTGAATTAACTGTAGGCTTTTCAGGGAACTTTTAGGACAACCTGATAATAATGAATTACAATAGTCCAGCCTAGAGGAAATAAATGCATGAATTAGTTTTTCAGCATCACTCTGAGACAAGACCTTTCTAATTTTAGAGATATTGCGTAAATGCAAAAAAGCAGTCCTACATATTTGTTTAATATGCGCTTTGAATGACATATCCTGATCAAAAATAACTCCAAGATTTCTCACAGTATTACTAGAGGTCAGGGTAATGCCATCCAGAGTAAGGATCTGGTTAGACACCATGTTTCTAAGATTTGTGGGGCCAAGTACAATAACTTCAGTTTTATCTGAGTTTAAAAGCAGGAAATTAGAGGTCATCCATGCCTTTATGTCTGTAAGACAATCCTGCAGTTTAGCTAATTGGTGTGTGTCCTCTGGCTTCATGGATAGATAAAGCTGGGTATCATCTGCGTAACAATGAAAATTTAAGCAATGCCGTCTAATAATACTGCCTAAGGGAAGCATGTATAAAGTGAATAAAATTGGTCCTAGCACAGAACCTTGTGGAACTCCATAATTAACCTTAGTCTGTGAAGAAGATTCCCCATTTACATGAACAAATTGTAATCTATTAGATAAATATGATTCAAACCACCGCAGCACAGTGCCTTTAATACCTATGGCATGCTCTAATCTCTGTAATAAAATTTTATGGTCAACAGTATCAAAAGCAGCACTGAGGTCTAACAGAACAAGCACAGAGATGAGTCCACTGTCTGAGGCCATAAGAAGATCATTTGTAACCTTCACTAATGCTGTTTCTGTACTATTTTAATTCCCCTATTGTAAAAACATTCAAGAAAACAAGTCAAATGTTTTTCATGATGATGGTCAACCAGTTTGTAAGCTGGGGCATTGTCCTCATGAAACAAGACTCCTTTCAACAGCTTTCCTGACTTTCTCTTCTTTCTATTCTTGCAAAGGTGCTAAAACAGAGGTATTTAACATTATGTTTAAAATCTGACCCTTTATAGTCAATGTAAACAATGCCCTTTCCATCTCAGAAAACTAAGGTCACCCATTTTCTTGCAGAAAAAATAATAGCCTTGTTGTTATGGCATGGAGAGCATGATATTACACAAATGTGTGATGTGGGTGACATGGTGTGATGGGAGTAAATGAATATTTAACGACCAAAGACAATAATAAATCATCATGAAACCAACAGAACAAACTAAAAAACAAACTGCTGGATAACCAGGATAAATATAGAGGTGTAAAACTCTGGCTTCAGAAAGTAAAGGTCCAGCCAAATATTTGTTCCATCTTCTTAATAAACCAGCTGATTGTTATTAGTTCGGCTCTTCAGGCAGGTGGATGAGCTCATTATTGAGATCACATGTTTTTGGTGCACAGGTAGAAGCAACATATGGGAGGGCTTTGAGTTTTACACCTCTGGATAAATACTAGGGCACTAATACAACAGAAAACAAATGATGAATAACAAGATTAACTAGAAAGGGCCCCACACAACTCTGCATAAAATTCCTCCCTGGATGACCTCATAACCTAGACAAGTAAAATAATGTTGTACTAAAAAGTCACTTGTATAACTCCAATTCCAATGAAGTTGGGATGTTGTGTAAAATGTAAATAAAAACAGAATACAATGATTTGTAAATCCTCTTCAACCTATATTCAATTGAATACACCACAAAGACAAGATATTTAATGTTCAAACTGATAAACTTTATTGTTTTTGTGCAAATATTTGCTCATTTTGAAATGGATGCCTGTAACATGTTTCAAAAAAGCTGGGACAGTGGTATGTTTACCACTGTGTTACATCACCTTTCCTTCTAACAACACTCAATAAGTGTTTGGGAACTGAGGACACTCATGATTGGGTATAAAAGGAGCATCCCCAAAAGTCTCAGTCATTCACAAGCAAAGATGGGGTGAGGATCACCACTTTGTGAACAACTGCATGAAAAAACAGTCCATCAGTTTAAGAACAGTGTTTCTCAACGTTCAATTGCAAGGAATTTAGGGATTCCATCATATACAGTCCATAATATAATCAGAAAATTCAGAGAATCTGGAGAACTTTCTACACGTAAGTGGCAAGGCTGAAAACCAACACTGAATGCCCGTCACCTTCGATCCCTCAGGCGGCACTGCATTAAAAAACAGCATCATTGTGTAAAGGATCTTACCATGTGGGCTCGGGAACACTTCAGAAAACCATTGTTAGTTAACACAGTTCGTCGCTACATCTACAAGTGCAAGTAAAATCTCTACCATGCAAAGCGAAAGCCATACATCAACAACATCCAGAAATGCCGCCACTTTCTCTGGGCCTGAGCTCATTTGAAATGGACAGACACAAAGTGGAAAAGTGTGCTGTGGTCTGATGAGTCCACATTTCAAATTTTTTTGGAAATCATCGACGTCATGTCCTCTGGACAAACGAGGAAAAAGACCATCCAGATTGTTACCAGCGCAAAGTTCAAAAGCCAGCAACTGTGATGGTATGGGGGTGTGTTACATTTTTCACAACATCCCAGCTTTATTGGAATTGGGGTTGTAGCACATTATATTTCTGAAGCAGAAATGTCTTAAAATTTGTAGACCAGTGAAATAGGTATAGTGTGGTCAAACTTTCTGCTTCTTGTCAAAATTGTGGCAGCAGCGTTTTGAAACAATTGGAGACCCCCATTGCTGGACTGCTCTAAACTACAGAACAGAACATTGCAATAATCCAGGTGAGAGGAGACAAGTGCATGGATCAGAGTCTCTGCATCAGCCATAGAGAGGATGGGACAAATCCTCGCTATGTTACAAAGGTGCAAGAAAGCAGTCTTAGTGATTTCTCTAATGTGTCTGTCAAAGGACAACGCTGGATCAAAAATTATCCCAAGGTTCCTCACTTTGTCAGTGTGATGTATAACGCGCAAGTCTAGGTTAAGCGTTACCTGATCAAACTGGTGTCTATGTCTCTCTGGACCATCATTTCAGTTTTCTCCCAATTTAAAAGTAAGAAATTGCATGACATTCAACTTTTCACAGAAGCAAGGCAATCCTCTGAAGTCTTAATGTGTATGAGATTACCAGCAGTTATCACCATGTACAATTGAGTATAATCAGCGCAGCACTGAGAAGTAATCCCATAGTGTTGCAGTATGTGCCCAAGGGGTGCTATATAAAGGAAGAAAGGCAACGGGGTTAAGACTGACCCCTGTAGAACCCCAGGATTCATGAGAACATGATTTGAGGTGATGTTATTATGCAAGACACAATGAGAGTGACTGGTTAGGTAGGATGACATCCACACAAAAGACATTTCCAGCAATCCCAAAGTGATTCTCTAGCCCGTTGAGTAATATATGATGATCCACTGCATGGTAACAAAACCGTAGTGGTGTCTGAACCCATTGCAAGCAGAAGATCATTTACCACTTTAGTAAGAGCTGTCGGATGTCTTGGAGTCAGTTATGTCATGTTAAAATTTTGTGAGGGGAGCAAGATAGATGAAAAACAAGGCACAACAAGCTAACCTTTTTGACAGAAAATCATTGCAAATTCCACAACAGGTGTGTACAGCAAGAACACAACAAATCTAGAGTTGTCCAGAGTATCAGTGGTAAGATGACAACAAAGAACAACTGTGAAGAACTGTGTGTAATTAAAAATGTTCAAATTGCTTATATGCAGCGGGTGTACATGACTGCATGACCAGGATGACTTGAAATAGCTCTGAGAAATGAATAGGAGATAGAAACCATGACACTTACTTTTTTGCTTTTGCCCAAAAGTGATGGGCAATGTACTTATGCTGGATTGATAAATGTTACTTGAAATTAGCTACATTTGAGTGACATGCTGAGTCGGGCACATTTTTGGTCAACAGTAAGAAGAAACAACATCCAGCTTTGCAGAAACGTTTGACACTCTACGTTCTGCTTGCAGAAGGTTCTTAACTGTCAAATGTCAACAGTATCAGATATTTGATATTTCTATTGTCCATCATGAGATAAAGAAGAAAATAGTTTGTTCTTCTGTGGGGGATGCAGACCATCCAGGCATTTGGTCATTTATGATGCTCTCCTTACCCCTCTAAACTTCAGCTGCCCACTTCTACCTGATCCCTGAATCTAGAAACCACATCTGCATGAATGTCACTCAAGTTAATCTCTTTGCTACCAACAACCTTCTATGAGGTCAAAGCTACGTTCTGCTGATCTGGTGTTACTCCATTTTCAACCTATGAACATTTGAGCCAAACCTTATATAGCCATACAGAAGGACGTCCACATTCACCAATCATTTTAAACTGAGTTGATCAGGAGTCTGGTGGGATCAGTAAATTGGAGATGAAATGAGAATCGCAGCATGTCAATAAAGAACAAGTTATTCGTTTCACCACTGTTGTCACAGCTGACTGGGATTGGGGCAAACGATTGATGAGATGGAACGGGAAGGATGGCAGAAGGAGGCTGGAAGGTAACAAGAAAAGAAGAAAATGGAGGAAAGGAAAGAGCGTGATGGCAGACAGATGGAGAGGTGGGAAGGGGAGAAAAATGGATAGGTGAAAGAAAGATGGGGGTATAGAGGGTGTAAGACAAGGTGTCGACACTGTCAGATGAGAAGGCGGGATACAGTCAAAGCAAATCAAGGTCAGACTGTCTCTTGCAAAGGAAAAAAAACTGCCAGTGAATTCAACTAAATCTTCCAATTAAAAAAATTATCCCATCAAGAGTTGATTTTTAATTAAATGTCTTTAATGCACTCCCATGTTTCTCAGTACCAGACATTTTTCCCATCACATATCTTTTTTTTTTTTCTCGTGGCTCTCAACTCTTTCCCACACTTAAAGGAATGAAAAAAATTCCCCTTTCAAGCAGACTCAATGGTTTGTTTCACTCTTATCAGCCTCCTGCGTCTCTGCGGTTCCTCTGCTGTGAAAGCTCAGCGCTGTTCTGCTCAGCCGTCACCACGGAGGGGGTTCCCAGGTCCTCTCTTCAGTGCCCCAGGGAAAACCACCAACCACCCGACCAGCAGGCCTCTCTGAGGTTTTTTTTATCCGAACCACACAAGCCACCAAACAACGTCTGCAGACACTGAAGAGCAGAATGACCCTTTTTATGAGGCCGCTTTGACCAGCCATCAAGGAAAACCGATATCAGCAAATCTCTGTGGAGAATAGGCAGTGTTTTCTGTTTTACGCTGTGGCGTTGAAAATAGGGCGTATGTCCTCCAACAATAGGGGCGGGTAGAAAAGAGGAGTGCGAGTTCAATCTGATTAGCTGATTATATGATGAAGACTTTTTCTGAGCAGTCTTTAATTTGCTTGACTGGAAATGAAAGTAATTAATCTCACATTTTTAAGACCTCTGGGAGGTTTAAAAGCAGACAAACAGCAGGGAAAATAAATAAATAATTAAAACGGCAAGCCTTATTGTGAAAATTAGTTTATGAGCTAAATTGGTTGACGGTCTGAGAGGCTTAAACCTTCTTAAGGATTTTTCTTCTATCTTCAAATGGTGATTTATTTCCATTCCAGTGTTGTTTACTAAATCCAAAATCATGAGACTGATTCAATGGGGTTTATCCTGATCACAACATATGACATTGTCTGTCCTTGGAATGCACTGGATGGGTGGATTGTAGTTCTTCAGTTACGAAGGCTCCTATCTCACTGGGAGCGACTGTTGGAGAGCAGTTGGAGAAGTGAATTAGAGACCGAGATGCAAACGAGCAACAGTGTTGCAGCTGGTATCTCACTGAAGTGGTCACTCATAGCTGAAGATGAATGACAGGTTTGTGCACAACGTGTTCGGCTCTTATTATCCTGCTATTATCCATGTGAATAAATTGAGAAATTCCCCCCACTTTTCCCAGTAATGGCAAAATAAAAATAAAATATATCATAAAATAATAATAAATAAAATAATAGTAATAAAGCTTACAGCGCGCTCTCCAATTTGCAGAATGATGTCTCTGCTTGATCGAATGTCCTATCTTCCATGTCCAGTATATAATCCATCCATTTTCTACACCTGTTTACTCCAAGTAAGAGTCGTGTTGGCTCCGAGATCCACGCACAGTGATTGTTCACACGCCAGAACAGCCTTTTCTCTGTGATGCAGCGATGTCCAACAGTGCTTCAGGAGTGTGCGTCCACTGATTTGATTTGATTTATTCAGCAATAACAATTTAAGTACCTGTGGCTGTTCCCTTGTTTTTATTTTTCACTCAGGGTCTCCACAGCAGATCCGACGTGGATCTGCATGTTGATTTGGTACAGATATATCCTCCCCTGTCCTCCTGCATTTTGGCTCTGAAGGACATATGATGTCACATTTACAGCATGGCTTTTAGCAGAAAGATTTTCACAGTTTAAAGACACATATGTGTGCTGTTGGAGCTGGATATGAGCAGTGTGCTGTTTATTGAAAGCATGTCGTCATATTTCCTCTGTGTTCATGCGTCCCTCACAACAAGCACTTCAAAGAACTCCCACCACTCAGAGACCACTCCCATATCCTCAGGTGGGGGCAGAGAGAGACAGAGGGAGGGAGGGAGAGAGAGAGAGAGAGAGAGACAGAGAGTGCTCCAGATAAAAAAGATTTAAAGTTACACAATGCTGTGCTCCACTCCTGCAGAATTGGGTGCCTCAGTAATACAACCCCTGGCAATAATTATGGAATCACCGGCCTCGGAGGATGTTCATTCAGTTAATTTTGTAGAAAAAAAAGCAGATCACAGACATGACACAAAACTAAAGTCATTTAAAATGGCAACTTTCTGGCTTTAAGAAACACTATAAGAAATCAGGAAAAAAAAAAATTGTGGCAGTCAGTAAGGGTTACTTTTTTAGACCAAGCAGAGGGAAAAAAAAATATGGAATCACTCAATTCTGAGGAAAAAATTATGGAATCATGAAAAACAAAAGAACGCTCCAACACATCACTAGTATTTTGTTGCACCACCTCTGGCTTTTATAACAGCTTGCAGTCTCTGAGGCATGGACTTAATGAGTGACAAACAGTACTCTTCATCAATCTGGCTCCAACTTTCTCTGATTGCTGTTGCCAGATCAGCTTTGCAGGTTGGAGTCTTGTCATGGACCATTTTCTTCAACTTCCACCAAAGATTTTCAATTGGATTAAGATCCGGACTATTTGCAGGCCATGACATTGACCCTATGTGTCTTTTTGCAAGGAATGTTTTCACAGTTTTTGCTCTATGGCAAGATGCATTATCATCTTGAAAAATGATTTCATCATCCCCAAACATCCTTTCACTTGATGGGATAAGAAAAGTATCCAAAATATCAATGTAAACTTGTGCATTTATTGATGATGTAATGACAGCCATCTCCCCAGTGCCTGACATGCAGCCCCATATCATCAATGACTGTGGAAATGTACATGTTCTCTTCAGGCAGTCATCTTTATAAATCTCATTGGAACGACACCAAACAAACGTTCCAGCATCATCACCTTGCCCAATGCAGATTAGAGATTCATCACTGAATATGAGTTTCATCCAGTCATCCACAGTCCACAATTGCTTTTCCTTAGCCCATTGTAACCTTGTTTTTTTCTGTTTAGGTGTTAATGATGGCTTTCGTTTAGCTTTTCTGTATGTAAATCCCATTTCCTTTAGGCGGTTTCTTACAGTTTGGTCACAGACGTTGACTCCAGTTTCCTCCCATTCGTTCCTCATTTGTTTTGTTGTGCATTTTCAATTTTTGAGACATATTGCTTTAAGTTTTCTGTCTTGACGCTTTGATGTCTTCCTTGGTCTACCAGTATATTTGCCTTTAACAACCTTCCCATGTTGTTTGTATTTGGTCCAGAGTTTAGACACAGCTGACTGTGAACAACCAACATCTTTTGCATCATTGCGTGATGATTTACCCTCTTTTAAGAGTTTGATAATCCTCTCCTTTGTTTCAATTGACATCTCTCGTGTTGGAGCCATGATTCATGTCAGTCCACTTGGTGCAACAGCTCTCCAAGGTGTGATCACTCCTTTTTAGATGCAGACTAACGAGCAGATCTGATTTGATGCAGGTGTTAGTTTTGGGGATGAAAATTTACAGGGTGATTCCATAATTTATTCCTTAGAATTGAGTGAGTCCATATTTTTTTCCCTCTGCTTGGTCTAAAAAGTAACCGTTACTGACTGCCACAATTATTTTTCCTGATTTCTTATAGTGTTTCTTAAAGCCAGAAAGTTGCCATTTGAAATTACTTTAGTTTTGTGTCATGTCTGCAATCTGCTTTTTTTTCTACAAAATTAAACAACTGAATGAACATCCTCCGAGGCCGGTGATTCCATAATTATTGCCAGGGGTTGTAATCACTTTCTGAACCTTGGAATCCCCACTGTCCACCAGATGTCACCATCACAATGACACAAACCATGAAAACTTTATGAAGGAAATTTCCAGAGCAGAATGTTCCAGGTTCAAGGCCACCATTGCCAATTGCGTCAGGAACCAGTGTTATCTGAAACAAAATTGTTGGGCCAACACGGTGGCTTTAGCCTGATTTATGCTTCTACAACTCCAATTCCAATGAAGTTGTGATGTTGTGTAAAATGTAAATAAAAACAGAATACAATGATTTGCAAATCCTCATCAACCTATATTCAATTCAATACACCACAAAGACAAGATATTTAATGTTATTGTTTTTGTGGAAATATTTGTTCATTTTTTAATAGATGCCTGCAACACATTTCAAAAAAGCTGGGACAGTGGTATGTTTACCACTGTGTTACATCACCTTTCCTTCTAACAACACTCAATAAGCGTTTTGGGAACTGAAGACACTAATTGTTGTAGCTTTGTAGGTGGAATTCTTTCCCATTCTCGCTTGATGTATGACTTCAGTTGTTTAACAGTTCGGGGTCTCCGTTGTCGTATTTTGCGCTTCATAATGTGCCACACATTTTCAATGGGCGACAGGTCTGGACTGCAGGCAGGCCAGTCTAGTACCTGCACTCTTTTACTACAAAGCCACGCTGTTGTAACATGTACAGAATGTGGCTTGGCATTGTCTTGCTGAAATAAGTAGGGACGTTCCTGAAAAAGACATTGCTTGGATGGCAGCATGTGTTGCTCCAAAACCTGGATGTACTTTTCAGCATTGATGGTGCCATCACAGATGTGTAAGTTGCCCATGCCATGGGCACTAACACACCCCCATACCATCACAGATGCTGGCTTTTGAATTTTGCACTGGTAACAATCTAGATGGTCTTTTTCCTCTTTTGTCCGGAGGACACAACGTCCATGATTTCCAAAAACAATTTGAAATGTGGAGTCATCAGACCACAGCACACTTTTCCACTTTGCATCTGTCCATTTCATATAAGCTCAGGCCCAGAGAAGGCGGCAGCGTTTCTGGATGTTGTTGATGTATGGCTTTCATTTTGCATGGTAGAGTTTTAACTTGCACTTGTAGGTGTAGCGACGAACTGTGTTAACCGACAATGGTTTTCTGAAGTGTTCCTGGGCCATGCTGTAAGATCCTTTACACAATGATGTCGGTGTTAATGCAGTGAGGGACCGAAGGTCACGAGCATTCAATGTTGGTTTTCAGCCTTACCTCTTACATGTAAAAAGTTCTCAGGATTCTCTGAATCTTCTGATTATATTACGGACTGTAGATGATGGAATCTCTAAATTCCTTAAAACTGAATGTTGAGAAACACTGTTCTTAAACTGTTGGACTATTTTTTCATACAGTTGGTCACAAAGTGTTGATCCTCTTCCCATGTTTGTTTGTGAACGGCTGAGCCTTTTGGGGATGCTCCTTTTATACCGTGAATGTTCTAAACAGGTGTTCTTTGAGCATTCATCAACTTTCCCAGTCTTTTGTTCCCCCGTCCCAACTTTTTTGAAATGTGTTGCAGGCATCCATTTCAAAATGAGCAAATATTTGCACAAAAACAATAAATCAGTTATCAGTTTGAACATTAAATATCTTGTCTTTGTGGTGTATTCAATTGAATATAGATTGAAGAGATTTTGCAAATCATTGTATTCTGTTACACTATGTCCCAATTTCATTGAAATTGGGGTTGTACAACTCCATAACTCTGTGGCCATGCAATGATGTCGTTGTGGACCCTTTTGAAGTTCTCCATCATGTTGATGGGTGTTGTAATGCAATTTACCACTGGAATAGTAGGGGCAGGGCATGGAGAACAAGGCAGGACTTTCTTTTCACCTGCACTGCCACTGTTCCTGGTTGCTCCCCCCCCCCTTTTTTTTTTCTAGACCAATTTGTCCCGTCTTTATACAATCATCAACCTCCAAACCAATGTTACGTGCAATTTCCCTCCATGGATTGCAGGTCATTTGGTCATCTTTGTAGTTTTTCCGTGTTCGTGTTGTAAACTTGGTCATATTTGTGGTCTTTTCTGCCAAATATTCCTCTATTTGATCCATGATTGAAATGTAATCTGTGTGTGCACTGCAACAACTTTCATATATGACCGGAGAGGAAGAGAAACTGGAAAAGTGACCAATCACAGCCCTTGCGGTCTTGTTTTGATGTGTAGTTTCAATTTTTGGAAGGTGCACATCAGGCTTTGGAGAGGGGCTCGGAGAGACTACACAGCAACGCAGAGTCCTCTGTGTTGCTACGGAGCTACAGAGATGGAGAAGCATAAATCAGGCTTTAGTGGTTAGCACTACTGCCTCACAGCAAGAAGGTCCTTGGATCGCTTCCCACATGGTCCTTCCCGTGTTCGTGTGGATTCCCTCTGGGTCTCCGGCTTCCTCTCACATCCAAAGATGTGGAGGTTAGGTGACCTGGAAGCTTTAAGGTGATCGTAGGTGGGTGTGAGAGTGTGAATGAGCTTGTCTCTCTATATGTGACCCTGCGACAAACTGCCATCCTGTCCAAGGAGTACCCCGCCTTAGATACAGGAGAAGTTGGCCAAAGTACGAAGTCGGCCCCAAGTGTGAACTGGGCCCGGAGCAACGCCTATCCCTACCCTGGGCAAAGTTCACTTGTTACCCCCCCCCCCCCCCCCCCCCCCCCAAAAACCCTATGACAGCTAGGATAAGCTCCAACCCCCATTACACTTGATTATAATAAGGAGGCACAGAGAATGAATGAATGAATGAATGTTTCATTTATGTTTTGTGGATCCTGAAACAGTGTAACATTGTATTATGCAAATGTTCAATATGGTGTTTCAAGACTTTTGAACCAGTGAATTACTGTCCAAAACCATTGTTTAATTTCGAGTTTTGACCATTTTAATATTCTAATAGCATTGTGTCATTGAGTTTTGGGAAGATTTCAAAATTTCTAAAAGCCTAAATTCAGCTGTTATTATCGGCAGAATATTTCAGGATCAGTTTGAACCTCAAATCCACCCTGTGAGCTGCACCAATAGACGACTCAGGACAAGAGGGGGGAAATCGAAACGATGACACTGGACAAAACAAAAGAGGTGAAGAGGGGAAGAAGCTGAAGAGAAAGAAAGAAAATATTACAAAGGGAATAAAAACAGAACAGGACAAGGGCAGAAAGGGAGCGAAAGAGAAAGAGAGAGAGGGCTGAGTGATTCTGACCACTAAAGGTTTCATTACTTTCCGCGTGATAACAGCGGCTGCTGATCGCTTCTGAAATCTAGACTGATCCGTTATCCCCCCGCTTCCTGTACAACAATACTGTTTACCGCTGTATCGCTTCGCCAGAACACTAACCTACCTCTTCAAATTACATCCTGAACGCAACAAGCACAATAATGGGAATCACAGCTGATAAGGAAAAACACACACACACCCACACACGCACACACACAAACACACACACACACCAGCCAGAGCTTCAAAATAACACCAGCAGAGATGCAAACCAAAGATATAGTCAGGTTATGTTGTGTTGGACTCTTTACCAGCTGTGGCTTTGAGCTTTGAAGGTTTAGCCGCCATTACATCGGGGTTTGCTTGCAGCCGTGATGATCCCTGTTTAAGGCCTCAGTCCCACACACACACACACACATCGCACAGACACACCTGCAAACATCTTGGTTAGCTGGCGTGCTCGTGTACAGCATGCAGTATGCATGATGCACGTGCACGGCTGAAATGAGTTTGACTGCATTTTGCACACTGCAGATAAGGATCAGAGGCGCCCTGATAGTAGGAATTAGGATCCAGGATCCCATTGATCTCTAATGGACCGCTATAAGTAGCCTGAGCGTATCATCAGCGTATCCACAGTAACATGACCCTACACACCCACACACACATATATACACACCTTCATATAAAACAAATAAGACAGACACACTGACTTGTGTTATGAATGTAAGAAATGCTGTCGGGAGGTTTAATTTACAAAGTCGAAACACCCTCGGAATCAATGATGAAGGCTTAATTACGGAGGGCGAGACTGTGTGCACATGTTTATGTGTCTATATATATGTATATGTTTCTGTTGGTTGCAGGAAAAGAGAAAGTGAGAGAGAGATTGCATTTCGTGGCTGAAGGTTTACATGAAACTGAAAGGTCAGTGGACTAAATTGCCTTGTTGTCCGGATCCCAAGCCACGAGACCCGGGACAGAAAATCAAATGACGCTTTTATCACGAGACCTCAGTAAGGAGATGGTGAAAGATGGCCTCCAAAATGTCTTGATATGGTGTCTGTTGTCTTTCATCGCTGATGAAATGAACGCCTCCCCCCCCACCTCTCACCTCCTCACTTTCTCTTGCTGTTCTGGCCTACGGGGCACATCTATTACTCTTGGAAGAATTACACGAAGAATCGTATCTGTGCTTACTCCTCTCGCTGTACACTGTCAGCGATTCATCCCGCGGCTGAAGCTTCAGGGTCGTCTGATCGGCTTCAAAAGGACTCAGTCTAATCTCTGCAGGTCTAATTAAAACAGCATTATTGGCCAGGCTTTTCACCAGAATGCTGCATTCACAGTCTGTGCATTCTGGGTAGTTTCGCTGCTCTGTGCTCGGTTCAAAATGATATTCAGTTTCACAGAAAACCTACTTCAGCCTCAATGATTATTAAACACAGTATTAACAATTAAAAATGACTGTCATTCCATTTTCATTTAGCTTAATTTATTTATACAGTTGGAGAAGGCATTTTCAGAGAGAGCTGAATCTTAGTCATATTGATATCTGACAATTTTGCTGACAGTATTGGTGTTGCACCTCTATATCTATCTATATATATCTATCTATATATATATATATCTATCTATATATATCTATCTATATATATATATATATATATATATATATATATATATATATATACGCCCACACACCGTGCGTACAGAAAGTATTCACAGCGCTTCACTTTTTCCACATTTTATGTTACAGCCTTAGTCCAAAATGGAATAAATTCATTTTCCCCTCAAAATTCTACTCACAACACCCCATAAAGACTACATGAAAAATTGTTTGTTTGTTTTTTTGTTTTTTGTTTTTGCAAATTTATGAGAAAAAACCCTAAGAAATCACATGTACATAAGTATTCACACTAGGGATGAGCGGGCACAGCACTGTCTGTATCTGTATCTGTTCAACCATCTAAATGATCTGTATCCGTATCTGTACTCGTAGTGGGCGGGGGCCTAAACCAGAAGTTGTATATATATATACGCCCACACACCGTGCGTACAGAAAGTATTCACAGCGCTTCACTTTTTCCACATTTTATGTTACAGCCTTAGTCCAAAATGGAATAAATTCATTTTCCCCTCAAAATTCTACTCACAACACCCCATAAAGACTACATGAAAAATTGTTTGTTTGTTTTTTTGTTTTTTGTTTTTGCAAATTTATGAGAAAAAACCCTAAGAAATCACATGTACATAAGTATTCACACTAGGGATGAGCGGGCACAGCACTGTCTGTATCTGTATCTGTTCAACCATCTAAATGATCTGTATCCGTATCTGTACTCGTAGTGGGCGGGGGCCTAAACCAGAAGTTGTATATATATATATACACCCACACACCGTGCGTACAGAAAGTATTCACAGCGCTTCACTTTTTCCACATTTTATGTTACAGCCTTAGTCCAAAATGGAATAAATTCATTTTCCCCTCAAAATTCTACTCACAACACCCCATAAAGACTACATGAAAAATTGTTTTTTTTTTTTTGTTTGTTTTTTTGCAAATTTATGAGAAAAAACCCTAAGAAATCACATGTACATAAGTATTCACACTAGGGATGAGCGGGCACAGCACTGTCTGTATCTGTATCTGTTCAACCATCTAAATTATCTGTATCCGTATCTGTACTCGTAGTGGGCGGGGGCCTAAACCAGAAGTGGGCGTGATTTAACCCAAAATGGCTAGGGCTTAAATCAGCACATTATTTTAAGTCTGAAATTAATATGGATTGATCAGAAGTTGTTATATTTATTGTTTATTTGAAAACTATTTACAGAACAGCCTCAAAATTGAGATTCAAATCAATGTTTTTGATCACAAAAGTAAGAGAACTATTTACAGAACAAGTCTTTATGAACTCAGAACATGAATATTCTTAAGTCTATGAATGAATATTTACAGAAAAGCCTCAGAATTGAGATTTAATGTTTTTTTATCACAATAGTAAAGGACCTATTTATAGAACAAGTTTTTTATAAACTCAGAACATGAATATGTTTCTGATCACAATAGCAAAGGAACTATTTTACAGAACAAGTTTTTTTATAAACTCAGAACATGAATATTCTTAAGTGTATGAATGAATAACAGAACAGCCTCAGAATTGACATTCAATGTAGTAGGAAATTCTGAACTACTATTTTTTCACTTCTTTTTTTTTCTCATTTTGTCTCTCACAGTTGAAGTGTACCTATGATGAAAATTACAGACCTCTCTCATCTTTCTAAGTAGGAGAACTTGCACAATCAGGGGCTGACTAAATACTTTTTGGCTCCACTGTACCGTTTTTTTTAGAGTGTACACACACGTTATTTCTATTTTTTTTTTTTATAGTGCAACTTTGCCTTCGTCTAATTCAGTGTTTCTCAAACTTTTCAGACCAAGGACCACTTAACTAATAATAAAAATAAATAAATAAATCTTGTGGGCCACCTAACGCTCCAAATATCCAGAAACAATAACAATTTACATCTGAGTTGAATTAATAGCGAAAATAATACATATATGCTCTAATCTATTATACTCTGCAGTTGTTTTAAACCTTTTAAGAAACACTTTTCAGTTAGAATATGATATTAATTTAAAGTGTGATACTTAACCAGTATATTCAGGGACCAATAGAAGTCCATTATGGACCACACTTTGAAAAAGACTGGTCTAATTCAACAATATGTCCAGTAGATACAACTGACATTATTTGATTATGATGAGGATAACAAAATGAACAAAATGTTTCATAAAGCATTAACAGAATAATTGTGTCAACATGAAATAACGAATTATTAAGCTTTGCTCTCAAGGACATCATCACTGTTCATGTCTGTAAATCATCGCTATGTAACACTAATAAAGAATTGTGACTTCCACACGTCAAGGTGCTATAATGGTTGTCAAAAGTGCTCCCGGTGACCTCAGACTGCTGAGTGATCTAAATGGATTCTGAGTTGAAACTAAGTGCTACTTACAAAGTCTAAGTCCTCTTCATTTCCTTTCTCCTCCACTTTCCGTTAAAATTACGCCGGCATGACATTGTGATAACCTGATATTACAATAGAAAAGGCTAATTATGAGCATTTAAGCTCTTTTTGTAATTAACTAACTTAGAGTTTCTTACAGTTTATCCTCAAAAGTTTTGCTTCTCCCACGACCCACGAACTGAACAGTTAGAATGAGCTTCATAAGATACTGTTTCCATTTCTTTCAGATTCACTGTATCGTTACTCTGAGGCTGATTTTACTGTAGAGACTGTGGAAGTAGTAAAATGTCTCCACAATTATAAGATTCAAGATGCAGTGAAATGCTCACTCGGGAAGCACTTTGTTGTTGTTAAAACACTAAATTAATATGAATGCGATATATTCTTTGGCAGGCTTTAACACAATTACAATGCAACATACGGTGCACATTCAGCCACCAGAGACTGATGCAATTATCTCCAAAGCTTCCGAGTTGAAAAAATCCTCTGCTTCTCTGATAACTTTCATTTTTTTTTCCTCTGCACTACATTATACTATCAATAAAGTCTGTCATGATTCCAGGACATTATCATCTCTTGTTACTTTACTATTATGACATTGAAACAATGCCATCAAATTGTTGACTGGATTGTTTGGCTTTGCTATCACTGATAACGCTGGCACAGCTTTTTGATAAGATAATCTGTAAATACTGCAGTTAATCATTTGAACTGCAGCAACAGCCACCTCTGCATTCATCACAATGAAAGCCAAATGATGTTTGTGGGAAACTAAGCATTACAGTATATGGTGCTTAGCATTCTAATGTAACAACTGCACACATACTCGTACTAGGGCGGCCGCATGTCCTCCTTTGTGCCATAAATTGAGATGGTTTTCGGCGTTGTTATTGCCAGTTCCGCTTCAATTTTGAAATGTGTGTTTTAAAAATGCATGTGTTAAATACGCATTTCAAAACTGAAGCCGGACTGTCAATAACAATGCCAGAAACCATCTCAATTTGTGGCACAAAGGAGGCCATTTGGCCACCCTAACACATATATGCATAGACTATAACCAAAAAGGCATACTAGCGTACGATGTAATAGTCAAAAAGTACTATGTCACAGTCCGTAGCCTGTCCAAATACTCAGTACATATTTAGTAGCAGCTAAATATACTAGAATGATCTACTACACGATGCTATTCCAGGATAGCCAATCAACCGAATCAAATAGGCTGAAAAGAAACACCGTCAATATTCATGCTTGCATGCTATGAGTATCTACAAGCCTAAATGACAGTTGATGGTTGACTTCTTGGGCATGAAGCTGGACTGGTCCTATCACTGAGCACTAAGTACCTAGAACTGAATCCTATTAAGATTAATCCTTCCAAGCACCTTCCCTGGCACAGACAGCAATGCAATACTCCTGTAGTTCTGGTTCTTCCTTTCCATTCTAGATTAGGACAAGTCACTTCTTCCTGTCTGTAGCAATGGCACCTGTTTCCCACACTGAAACAAAGATGGTTTGCAAAGCCAGGAAAACAACATCTCAACCCACCTCAGCTACGATGTCGTAGATCCCTGGAGCCAAGAGTGAATAACTTGAAATATAATAACTTGCATTTCATTTCAGCATTACATGTCACATTACACGGGGATTCAAACTGAGAAATTATTATAATTCATCTCAGTCATATTCTCCACTCATTACATCAGTCAATGTGAACATGATTTATAGTCACCCAAAGCAAATGCCTCTGACTACGCTGCAGTTTGATCATCAACTTTTTGCATCCATATGCTATTTGATTTCTCTCCGTCTCTTTTTTCTTGGTGTTTTTCCACCATTTTTTTTCCACAAGCGCTGGTTTAATTGAATGCGGCAGTTGTCTCCTTTTAATTTCAGAGCTTGCTAATGTCATTAATAATGTATGGATATTCTAATTAGAATCTGCCCCAGTGGCTCTGCAGCGTAAACACTATTGATCATGTCTTAATTACGTTTTAAATATCATTGATGGAACATGGCATTGAAGGCAAATATGAACATTTTCATCAAGCTTTGCCCATGCAAGCATTCAATGTTCAAAAATCATGCTCTAATAAAAAATACTGCTGGTTCATTCCACTCCTGGAGTAACGCTCTCGCTCCTCTGAATAAAATCAAACTAACCAGACAAAGTGATTCCTGGAGAAAATGCATGTGTTTTCTGCCTTGGTTTGACTAAAAAATAAAAAAGTTTAGCCTTGAACTTAACAAGACTACACGTGAAAAAAGAAGCGGAGGCTGCAAGAAATTTGGAAAAGGAGAAAGGTAAAAGGAAGCAAGGAAGGAAGAGATAAGGAAAGATAAAGAAGCAATTAAACAAGAAAGAAAAAAAGAAAGACTGTACTGGAGGACAAAGCTACTATGGGTCTACTATGGGTTACAGCACCTTCAATATTTTTTCTCCAACTACCGTTAAATTCCAAGCACAAAAAACAAATAAAAAAATTACTGCTGCAGCACAAACAGCTTCACTTCAACTTGTTAACAAGATGAGAGGATGTTCAAAGCAGACAAGGACCAATAACCAATTCATAAAAGCCATTTGTGAATGTGCCATCGCGCATTTCAGGCCAAAGAAAACCTGAAATTTACCTAAGTACATAAAGACGGATCCAGATCTGCTTGGAGGTGAGTGAATTTCAATGTTCAAAAAGTAGCACCCTCCTGACCGCTTTGTGTCCTGTAAACAAACCACGATGTTTACTCACTCACTTACTCATCTTCAACTGCTTCTCGGGGACCGGGTCGCATGGGCTATAGCTCCAGCATGGCACCCCAAACTTCCCTTTCCTGGGCCACATTAACCACCTCTGACTGTGGGATGCCGAGGCGCTTACAGGCCAGTGTGGCGATATAATCTCTCCACCTAGTCCTGGGTCTTCTCCGAGCTGGACATGTCTGGAACACCTCCGTAGGGGAGCATCTCAGCTGTCTCCATTCAACGTGAAGGAGCAGCGGCTCTACTCCAAGCTTCTCACCCTATCTCTAAGGGAGACATCAGCCACCCTCTTAAAGAAGCCCATTTCGGCCACTTGTACACTCAATCTAGTTCTTTCAGTCATGAAAAACCCTCATGACGATAGAGTAGGAACAAAGATTGACCAGTGGATTGCGAGCTTCGCCTTTTGGATGAGCTCCCTTTTCGTCACAACAGTACGGTAGAGCAAATGCAATACTGCCCCTGCTGCACCGATTCTCTGGCCAATCTCACACTCCATTGTCCCCTCACACGTGAACAAGACCTGAGGTACTTAAACTCCTTCACTTGGGGCAAGACCATATTCCCTACCTGTAGTAGGCAATCCATCGGTTTCCTGCTGAGAACCATGGCCTCAGATTTAGTGGTACTGATCCTCATCCCAGCCGCTTCACACTCGGCTGCGAACCGATCAAGTGAATGTTGGAGGTCACCGGCTGATGAAGCCAACAGGACCATATCATCTGCAAATGAGACCCTGAGCCCACCAAACTGGAAACCCTCCTCCCCCAACTACGCCTCGATATCCTGTCCATGAATATCACAAACAGGATGAGTGTCAAGGCACAGCCCTGGCAGAGACCAACCCCCACTGGAAACAAGTCCAACTTACTGCCGAGCACCTGAATGCAGCTCTCCCTTTGTGAGTACAGAGACTGGATATCCCTGAGAAGGGACTCTGTCACTCCATACTCCCGCAGCACCTCCCACAGTATCTCCTGGGGTATCCGACCATGCACCTTTTCCAACTCCACAAAACACATGTAGACTGGATGAGCATACTCCCAGGCCCTCTCTAGGATCCTTGTGAGAGTGAAGAGCTGGTCAGTTGTTCCACGGCCAAGACGGAACCCGCATCGTTCTTCTTCATCAATCTGAGGTTTGACTATCGGCCAAACCCTCCTTTCCGGTAACCTGGAGTAGACTTTACCAGAGAGGCTGAGTAGTGTGATTCCCGTGTAATTGGCACACACTCTCTGGTCCCCTTTTTTAAAAATATGGGGACCACCACCCCAGTTTGTCACTCCTTAGGCACTGTCCCAGACCTCAATGCAATGTTGAAAAGACATCTCATCCAAGACAGTCCCTCCAGACCCAGAGCCTGCAGCATTTCTGGATGGATGTCATCAACCCCCCGAGAGGGAGGGAAGGCGATCCAGACTGACAGGGTGGAGTTGCCAGAAGGAAGGATAGGGGACATACAGGACAGTTACAAGTACCTGCTAATCCCACAAGCCAATGGGAACCATGATGAAGATGCAAGAAGGTCAGCCACAACCAAATATCTCAAGAAGGTAAGACAGGTGCTGAGAAGCCAGCTCAATGGTGGGAATAAGATCCGAGCCATCAATACATACGCCCTACCAGTCATCAGACACCCAGCTGAGATAATATGTTGACCACAGGAGGAGATAGATGTCACTGATATCAAGACATGAAAACTCCTCACAATGCACAGACTTTTCCACCCAAAGTACAGCACCCCGAGGCTCCATGAGCAATGGGAGAAGGGAGGGTGAAGATTAGTGAGTGTCAGAGCCAGACGAGAAGCATCCACAAATGCATCAGAAAGATGGTCCCCTAAGGTCAGCTGCTACAAGAATGCCTCAGGCACCTGAAGAAGAACGGTGATAAGGAAAAGGAGGAGGAGATATCATGGAAAACCCATGCCCTGTCATGGGATAGATCATCGATGGATAGAGGCAGTGGCTGACATCAAGAAGACCTACCAGTGGCTGGAAACAGCCTGCTTAAAGGACAGCACAGAGGCTCTGATCATGGCAGCATAAGAACAAGCCCTAAGCACCAGATCCATTGAGGCAGGAGTCTACCACAGCTGACAGGACCCAAGTTGTAGGCTGTGCAAATGTGCTCCAGCACATAGTAGCAGGATGCAAGATGCAAGCTGGGACAGTGTACACTGAGAGGCACAAGCAAGTGTCGGGAATTGTGTACAGGAACGTCTACGCCGCATACGGATTAGATGTCCCCAAGTCACTAGGTGCTTTTTATATGTAGCATACACACAATAATGGTTGGAAAACAACGCACATTAGCCCTAAAGCCAGTATTAAACAGAAAACAGGGACACATAGCGGGTAAAGTAAGTACTGAGCCCGTCACCATTTTTCTCAGTAAATATATTTCTAAAGGTCCTATTGACATGAAACTGGCCAGGACCATAAACTGGTCCACTTCCCAGATTAGGCCCCCAACAGGGGTCACTGGAACATTCAGAAGTTTAGAAAACCATCTGTAACCAATGCTATCAGTATGTTTTGCATCAATAAGTTTGTGAAGATCTTGGGAGAGCTCTTTGCTTTTACACATCATGCAATGTTTCTTGTGTGACACCATGTTAACGAGACACCTTTTTATAGGCCATCAGTTGGGACTGAATTAGCTGATATTAATTTGCACTGACAAGGGGCAGGACTGCTTTCTAATGACTGAGAGAGTTCAGCTGTCAGTTGTCAGTTGTGTTCAATACTTTTTTCCTGAATCATTTCACATTATTACACATAATTTACCGACATCTCTGGGTTGATTTCTTTGTATGTGTAGATTACTTGGGTTGAAGCAGCACGGTGGCTTAGTGGTTAGTACTGTTGCCTCACAGAAGAAGGTCATGCGTTCGATTTCCACCTGTGGCCTTCTGTGTGGAGTTTGCATGTTATCCCGTGTTTGCGTGGGTTTCCTTCAGGTGCTCTGATTTCCTCCCACATTTAAAGACATGCATGTTAGGTGAAATGGAAACTTTATAATTTCCCAGGTCTCCCTTGCAAAAGAGAACGCGATCTCAGTGGGACTAACCTGGTTAAATAAAGGTTAAATTTCAAATTAAATTAATCTGGTGAAAATTTCATGTCAGTAGCACCTTTAGAAATATATTTACTGAGAAAAACGCTGATGTGTTCAATACTTATTTTACCCACCGTATGCATTGCTATTAATACAGTTAAATTTGTCCAGTGAATCTTCATAAACTATTCCTCAGCAACCATGAATCCGTCAGTATCCTTTCTATGATGTGCAAGAATCTGGATCCTACTGCAGCGCACATTGAGCAAGACCTTGTAGAGGCTGATAGTGGATCACACATCAACACACATGCGGCCTCACCAACAGGCAATACATAGTTACCAGTTACCTGTGTGACAACTTATAGGAGGAAACTTAAGCAAATGGGGATAATATGCAAATTTTCCATATTAAATCTCCACCTGACTGGTGGATATGAATAATAGAAGCGACAGTGCTGACCACC
Source organism: Thalassophryne amazonica (assembly GCF_902500255.1). Classification (NCBI taxonomy): domain Eukaryota; kingdom Metazoa; phylum Chordata; class Actinopteri; order Batrachoidiformes; family Batrachoididae; genus Thalassophryne; species Thalassophryne amazonica. The sequence goes on from NC_047121.1 coordinate 42,478,720, forward strand.
TCTAGTTAATGACCTCAACTTGCAAATAATGAGCAATTGTAATGAGAAAAATATTGTTTAGCCATCTGCCAGGTCTTAAATATTGCAAAGAAGCACAATGAGCAGTATCATCTGGTGTCCTGTCATTTGGACCAGAAGTTCTTACTATGAATGGCCACGGCCACGGGACCCATAATTTATTCTTAGATTCTCTCACATATTCTTTGTTTTTTTACACATACAGACTGGAACAGCCACTCCATTGGCTACATGTTAAGCCCCCATTTGCATATCTAACGACAATAAACTCCCTTAATTCTTTGAAGCCTAGATTCAACAAGCTACTGGAAACATTCCTCAGAAATTTTCAGTTGGGAATCTGATTGGTTTATTTCATGTTACACCCAAATCATGGCCTTGACTAATTAAGTGATTAAATACAATCCAAAATTCACACCCATATATTTATTTGTGGTTCTCCCTCACCATGCCTCGGAAATAAAATATACAGTATATCCCCATTTGAAGCAATTGCCAGCAAATACTTTAAATTATTGTGGTGTTTGTCATCTGACAATGTTGCAGCCCACAATTTCGGATCACCAAGATGTCCTGTTTTCTGGATCAAAAACCCAAATCTTTCAACAAACTAGCCAAGAACATCATTCAAGTATTCATTATGCAAGAACATGTGGTGCCCGTGACATTGAAAATATTAGCAATGAAAGCATTTTTAGACCTAGCCAAAGTTTCATCAATGACAGTCCTTGCTACACTCACATTTGTAGATCTGGTGGTACTCATGGTCAGTCTGCTGGGGATCATCACTGTCCATAATCTCATGATTGGTACTAGTTTGTGAACCTACAAAAAAAAAAGAAAAGACCCAAGTCATAAATATAATCAACACCCATGTGATGAATGATATATCATGATCTGAAAACTATACCATATGAACTGAAGTTTAAGAAGACAACTTTAATTTTTCAACTTTATCACATATACAACAGAATATTTTATATAGTCTGAAATGTATCACATCAGTTATATTCTGAGGTCTGAGTATATTTTTTGGATTCTAAATTATTAAATAAAGTTTGTTTGTTTGTTGACAGTTGATACTAATTATGGGTATATTTGCATGCCCTTAGCAGTTTGTGCATGCACTATCATATTGCAAGAATAGCGAGTGTGAAGATGGACGAAACTGCCAAATTGCTTGACTTACTAATGGCTTGATCAAGCTTCTTTTTGGAAGCTGCTCTCTTTTGGGCTGCTGGTAGTGGAGGCCTGTCTGAAAATGATTCTCTCTTCTTGGAGCTCCTTAATTGTTTATAGCCAAAGATAGGGAAGCCAAAGATAAAATATATATATATATATATATATATATATATATATATATATATATATATATATATATATATATATATATATATATGGTGTGTGTGTGTGTGTGTGTGTTACTTTTAAAAGCCAAAATTAACTAGGCCTGTGCAAAATTTTATAGGAAAAAGAATGCCCTTCCTGTATACAGGCTCTATATCTGTCAATACACACAAGCTTATAGTTTAAAATTTTAAAGATCTGTGATCATATATGACTCAGACTGGCCACAGGGAGCATACCTAGTACATTCATGCATAGTTTTGTATATTCCTAGATGGTTTCCACCTTCAAAGTGGCATGAACAGACTCTGGTATTTTTCTTTGCAGTCCACGGCTTGTGTGTGTGTGTGTGTGTGTGTGTGTGTGTGTGTGTGTGTGTGTGTGTGTGTGTGTGTGTGTGTGTGTGTGTGTGTGTGTGTGTGTGTGTGTGTGTGTGTGTGTGGTTCCTTGTGATTAACTTGCAAGTATAACATTACTGTAATGTCAAAGCATGCAGTGCATAAGCATGAATTATTATAATTTCCTAGCCTTTTGTCTAATGTATATAGATCTTTTCCACAGGCCTGCATGCGTCACAAGAAATATTGTAGGCCCAGTTCTATCTTTGATAATCTTGTATATTATATAATTAGGTTATAATGTTACAAATGAAACCAAATAAACTGAACGGGCAGCTTGAGATTGTTCACAGAGACCACAGGCATAACATGTTGACATATCAGCACTAACTTAGGTCTAAGTGAGTGATAATGTAGCCAAAATATGCACAAGAGCTACAGATTTAAATATTTTTATCAATAGGATTCTATTCTGATCAAAGATGTGAAAACTTTCACCTTTTTCCCATCTTTTCCTTCCTTCTGGATCCTTCTTCTGTGTTGGAAAATTGTACAGGATGAATGTCGCATCACATGTACATCGCTTGCTCTTTGCACATTTTTCGCTCCTCCTTCTGAAGCGTATTATAGCTGTTTCCACGGCCAAAAACAGCACAATGTGCACATGTCATTTTTTAAGGGGCATTCACATCCTTAAAGCTTAAAGCGTGTAAAAGCATGCCAGAACACTCCGCTTACTCTCACTGTACTGTCCTGTGTTTGGCCGATTTTTGGGCATACGCACTAGTAACGTGCATTATTAGCACAGCATGTTCTTTCACCCAAGGTGATAATAATGAAAGTTATTTTCTGCATTTTTGTTCAAACTCCTCAGTTTTCCTCATTATTTTACTGTGGTTCAAGCCTGTCGTGCAGCGGTGGGGTGCCCATTAGTACATCAAAACACCTCTGCTTCGCCTAATTACACAACAGGCTGTTCTCTATATCAGCCACAACTGCCAAAGACGTGCAGCAGCCCAGGAAAACAAATAATGAAATACTTAAGTGCATTTAGTGAATGAAGATGAAGTTTTGAGTGATTCGTCCTCATTTTTTCTAATGCTAACTTTGCAAAACCTTCTATTGTCTTCATTGATTGGGGAATTGTGCTTCATAGTGTGCCTGAAAGTGTGTGCATCAGATTAAAAATGAAATAAAAACCACAACAAAGCATTAGTATGACTGTGACACACCTTTTAGCTATCTACAGAAGTAAGTAGAACCAAGACCCATACAGGCCCTGAGACCAGTCTGGACAGGGCTTATATTCTGTAGCGTGAAGTGGATGAGAACCTATAACTCCTCGTTGACAGAACACCAGTAGGGGTGTAACAATGTATCTTGAATCATGATAATCGTATTGTGAAGCCTGTATAGAATAAGCCTGTATGGAACAAAAAGAAAACTATTGAATGATGTCTAAAGACCCCAGAACAACTGCCAAGACACTAGACAGAGGAGGTGATGGTCTAGTGGTTAAGCTGTTGGGTGTGAGACCAGAGGATCCTTGTTTCAAGTCCCAGCCTGACCGGAAAATCACTAAGGGCCCTTGGGCAAGGTCCTCAATCCCCTAGTTGCTCCCGATGTGTAGTGAGCACCTTGTGTGGCAGCACCCTGACATCAGGGTGAATGTAAAGCATTATTGTGAAGCGCTTTGAGCGTCTGATGCAGATGGAAAAGCGCTATATAAATGCAGTCCATTTACCATTTAGAGAATGACGTAGCCAAGTTTGGAACTGTAGAAAACAATTACTAAAGCCCTGGACAGGAATGGATTGCGAGGTTGCAGACCAAGAAAAACCCCACTTCTGCCAAAAAAAAAAGACCTTAAAGCCAGACTGAGGTATGCTAAGGACAACCTTTTATGCAGACTGGAAGTGTGTCCTTTGGACAGATGATACAAACTAGAGCTCTTTGGCACAAGAGACATATAACCCAAAGAACACCATCCCCATAGTGCTACACGGTGGTGGGAGTATTATGCTTGGAATGCTTTAGTGCACCTAGAACTGGGAATGTCATCAAGGCGAAAGGAAGCATCGAATGCAGAAGGAATCATGAAGAAAGAAGGATATGTGAAGATTTTGAAAGTAAGTCAGCAGTAAAAGTGGGTTTTGTTCATTGCTTTTTCTTACAACACGACAACCCCAAATCAACCTGTCACCTGTGTGCTTGCTCAGGTGGGTTGGTAACATTGGCCCTTACTTGTGTGAAGTGCCTTGATGCAGTGTTGTGGCATTATTCACCTTATTCAAGAAGTCAAGGTGGGCGGCTCCATTTTGCCAAACAACTTCCAGTTTGCCACTGCATCTGAAGCTACGTGGGAACACATAACCCAGTCTCACTGCAAGTCGTGATTCAGCAGCACAAAATACACATTAATCTATTGGCTCGTGATATTGTGATGAAAAGTGCATCATTTTCATCACAGTAGCACAAATTCATTCTAATTCATTCCGTGACAGCTGCACGAAATTAAAAGTGAAGCGGGGGTCGGGGTGGTTATGGTTGGGGGTAGGAGTAGGGTTAGTAATAGTGAGTTAAAAAAAAAATCATGAAAATTTGACTCATTTTGTGACGGGAGCACAAAAAACAAACAAACAAACAAACAAAAAAAAAGTGTGACACTGGGCTGCCCAAAAACATACTTTGCTCCTGGTGAATATCTACCTCCAGAAGGCCAAAGTCAACATTATTGACTGGTCTACACAAAGCCCCATTGAAGATCTGTGGGGTGAACTAAAGACCAAGGTCCATGTCAGTAGACCATCAAATCTGGAGAAGCTTGAGAGATTCGCCAAAGAAGAACAAGCTGGGGACACATCTGAGAATGTTAAAAACAGCAACAAATGACTGAAGGCTGTCATCCAGCAAAAAGGACCCATAACTGACTATTAGCATCACAAGAGCTAATAATTTTGACCCTAATACAGTGTTGCCAGATAGGAAATATGCAACTATTGTACCAAAACCTCAAAATTATCGTATTTTGGGAGAAATTATCGTACACAAACAAAACGCATACAACATAGCTATTTTAGCAGGGGTTTTTTATTTCCAATGGTGACGGGGGTGGGCTAAGCTACGTATGTGTGCATGTGCAGCCAAAACAGTCTACATTACAGGTCAGTTGTCTCGGGCCCAGGGAGGGAGGGGCAGGGCCGAGAATTGGGAACTCATTGCTTTGTATGGAGAGGGGGTGGGCTTTCAAATGACTTTGTCCTCGGGCCAGCCAAAGCTAGCAGCAGCCCTGTGTGTGGTGTGTCTTTGATGCCGTCTGAGTGCAACGCCTGCGAAATGACTCTTGGGTGTCAGAGAGAAATGCGTGTTTGGGCAACCAACTGAAATTATCATACATTTTGGATTTTTTCCAATTATTGATCGTACATCGTACAGAGGGCAAAACTATCGTACAAATACGATAATTATCATACATCTGGCAACACTGCCCTAATAGTTTTTGCAAAATAATTTTGTTTCTGTGTGTAACGTAAAATAATTAAGCATCCAAAATAAAACTAGGATGTTAAGAAAACCTGTGTTGAAAAGTCTTTGCTCTGTTAAAAAAAGAACTTGGAACAATTTTGAAGGATATGTAAAATTTCATGGGGGTGGGGGGGGAGCGCTAATAAATTTGTAATATCTGTGACATCAAGGATTCAATTTATACTTCAAAATAATTTGTTTCTTTAAAGTTATAACATTCACCACGAATGACTTTCTACATAATTAGTTTGAACACTGATGTAATGATCTAATTCGATTTGTTATTTATATATATATATATATATATATATATATATATATATATATATATATATATATATATATATATATATATATATATATAATTTTTTATAAATTTGTAAAACTCTGAAACAAAACTTTTTCGCATTATCATTATGGGGTATTGTGTGCAGAAATTTGAGGGAAAAAAAATCATTCATTTTGGAATAAGGTTGTAACATAACAAAATGTGGAGAAAGTGAATACCTGAATACTTTACAGATGCATGGTATGTATTGAATCATCATCGGTGTATCGTAATGCAGAGCTAGTGTTTCGTTATACCCCAAGACACCAGTCCATTGCCAGTTACTTCCACAGCAAAGGCTGATACCCATTTACAGCTTGGTGGATTGGGACAACGCTGATTACATCTTGCCGATGGACATAAACAGGCAGTGTGAAACACACAATCATAGTTTCTTTTCAAAAGAGGTTTCACTTTTATTATTATTTTAAGATCAAAAGGGAGCTTGTGGTGAAAATGTGGCCACATTTGATGAATTAAGAAGTCACAAAATATCCTTCTTAATCCTCCTTGACAGACAGATCTGGTTTAAAAGAGGGGGGGCTGCTAATATGCTGTTTTCATAAGAGATGTGATTCATCTCTAGGTTGCAGCTGAGGGAAATGAGTTCAGAACTTGTACCAAGCTGCCAGAGAGCCGACATGAATGAAACACAAATAGTGTGGCTTTAAAGGAAATGTCGCATTCGGTTCACTGTGAATTCCTGCAGTGAGCGTGTTCCTCACACATTTTGTTTCACTCTTTCTTTGAGGGTGGTATCGTTGATGTACGAAGGCATTTTCATACCAACTCTGTGCATCCTAAATATTTGTCTTCTTTTTCTGCTCTTAACTTCAGATCACTGTGAGAACATGAGTGGATTTTCCCTTCTGTAGACTCAAACATGATTAATGCTCCTTTATCTGAGAGGAATGTAAAGTGTGTAGTCCAACGAAGTACAGACAGCAACCCTTCTTTGACATCTTAAATAGCTGCAGACAACAACAGTGCACTATTCAACACTTGAAATTGTCCTAATTTGTGTTCTTTTTCTGCAACAAAGCTATTAGATGTTACTGATGAGTCCTTCAAAAGATTTGAGGGCCTTGGGCACTGATGACAAATCAGCAGTCTGTTGTTTCCTTTAAATGACGACCACACAGGCATTTTGTAATTTTGTCTCAAGTCACGACCATGATCTCACCATGTTTACTTATTAGAGGATGTTTTCGTGGAGTGCATTTGCAGTTAAATTCAGTACAGCCGTCCTACAACTGCATTATAGAATGTTTTATGTTTTACCCATATAATAAAAAACAGCTTTCTTCAAATTGCAATTAAAGAAGCAGACATAAGGGTCTCTTCACACATAACACGATTTAAGTCGACTTGCGCACGCCGTGCCAATTGAGAAAAATCGGAGCTGCCTCCAACGCCTCGTACACCTGGTGCTACAACTGTTTGCACACACCAGCGCCTGAAAGACAGAGTGTGTCCTGTGAGAGCCCATTCGATCCCTCTCACGGCAGGTGTCGGCCAAATTCCAGGTGACATACACGAACATCTACACCGCTCGCTTGGCACTTAGAAAATGTATGCCCATTGGAGCTGTCAGCACGAAAACAATCAGCAGACAATCACTTTCGAAGTGGATGTGAAATTTGTCCAAGTGCCCCCACGAGTGTGGTTTTGCAAAAAGCCACACTCGTGGGGGCTACAACTTTGGCCCGTTTTCATTTTCATGATGCTTATTGGTCTCAGGTGTGACTATGCTATTGATTGGTGATGTCGTTGATCTGTTTTGTTCTTTCCTAATGGGTGCGTTTTATTTGTTTGATATTTCTTCTGATGTCAAAGTCACAGAAACACTGGCTGTGTTTGAAGCCGACCCTTCTTCCTTTGTGTCCACTAGACTAGAAGATAACATGAAAAACAGTTCATGCTCCCTTTTAATCCTGTGCAGTTTGGTGAGAACATGATGAATGTCTGTTCCTCTCTCATAAATCGAAATCTAGTTCCCAGTTTCACATGAAATACCTACAGAAGGCAGAGTGTCACAGAAGCTCTGCTGTTCTTTAACACACATCTAATCAATGTCCAGAGCTGAATTATGGAAAGGATCTGTAAGTATTCAGACAAGGATGAGGGGTGGAGGCCATAATAATGACTTTATTGTATTGTACACCTTTCTTGTATTAAGATATTGTTAGCCATCAAGCTTATGAGTAATTTTCTCACCTTTCGCAACTGTGTTTGACAGAAATCACATTTTCTAAAAAAGCCAGTGTTGTAGGTAACGTTAACTCGCAATACTCATGATACATCTCATCTGAGTAACCACTAGCTTGACAGAAAGTGATTCCAGTGGTACTCAAGGATCCTCCAAAGAGACTTAATAGTAAAGATGTCCAGTTGTCTCTTTAGGTCAGTAGATAGTGTCCAAGTCTCACAACCATGCATTAAGACAGGAAGCATGAAGACCTGAAGGACTTGGACCTTCATTCTCTTGTAGAGGCATCAACATCACCAAACACTGTCCATCAGCTCTTCTTGGGCATCTCCTGAACTCAAAGGCCGAGGATGCAATAACATGAATGTCACTGCTGAGATAAGTCAATCTCTAAACAAGTTCAACACTATCAACATAAACAGATACACCGTTGTTGTTGTTGTCCATTCGGCTGCTCCCGAATCATTTGGGGTCGCCACAGCGGATACAGCCAGATCCGCACTGGTATTTGGCAGAAGTGTTACGCCGAATGCCCTTCCTGACGCAACTCCAGTTTTACCTGGAGAAACACACACAGCCGCTGGTGTTCCAAAGAGGTCTCCCATCCAAGTTCTAACCAGGTCTGAGATCTGACAGGATTAGGCTTACACAGAGCAGATCAGCTGCACAAACAGATACATCGTATAACAGCATAAACGTCCACACATCATCAGCTTACCGTGAGGCAGCGTTGCTCCAACAGCGGTCAGGGTGCGGAGTAATCCATCAAATGTGAAAATTCATAAAATCCAACAAATGTGAAATGGTAATTCTGTGTCAGAATCCACATCAATACTTTCATATGGTAGCTTAAATTCACCCATTTTGGCGGGTGGCGTTGGTACGCGACTTTCCCTTGCTCTCAGCTAACAGTGCCATTCTGACACCTGAGTAGCAGCACGTGCAGCCGGTGTCTTGTCGAATTGTGTGTCTCGTCACATAAATCGACAGTTCTGCTTCCCGACAATACTGCGCAATATTGCGCATACGCAGTTGTGCGGAGGGCTGGCCTGTCAACAGGAATGACATCTCGTCAGAACACCGGTCAGGGTGTGGAGTAATACATCCAAATGTGAAATGGTCGAATATTTTGCCACTGTTACCCCGATATTATAAGGTCTGAAATCTCAGACGATTAACCAATCAGATTTGCGGAAAAAATGTAATTGGATTAGAATAATTTACATAGAATTGAGTTAATAATGAACACAATACATATGGATATTAGCTATTAGACTTTGGAGTCATTATTAGAATCAATTTAGAATCACTTTTCACTTAGAATATGATACTAATTTAAAATGTGATATTTTACCAATACACTCACAGACCACTAGAGGTCACTTACGGACCACCAGTGGTCTGCAGACCACTCTTTAAGAAAGGCTGGGCCTGGATAATCGCAAACTTAGACAGTCTGACTCCTCATTCAGCTTCTCAGGTCCTGCAAACATGGCATCAATTGATTTCATGAAGATCACAGCAATGTCCTTAAAGTCAAGGTCAGTAAATCATTTTTTACTGAAAAAAGGCACAGAAGCTTCTTGACTCCACAGCTATACCCAACACCAGTCCATACAAGCACTGAACAGCGTATAATCCAGAACACATCTGTGATGAACATCAACATTCACTCTCTACACGGCACAAGGGGACAGTGTGTCTGGCAACTTATTAGGGATCCTGCAAATCCTGAGGATGTCTGACTGGGCAATTCAAGTCAAATGCTTGCCACAAATCAACAAAGGCTGTAAAGAAGCATTGTGTTCCATGAGTACTGGCAGAGCTAGGATGCAGTCAATGGTTGAGTTGTTGGCCATGAAGCCAGACTGCACCATCACTGAGGAGAAAGTAGAAGGCATTAAATCCTGTTCAGAATTACCCTTTCAAGTATCTTGCTCAGAGCAGAGTGCAGTGTAATACCCCTCGAGTTGTTGTAATCCAGACATTTGCTCTATTGTTTCCAAAAAAGCAAACCCTTTCTTCCACTCTGTTTGGGTAATACCATTTTCTCAGATGCAGCACCACAAAAACAGCATCTCCATCTACCTGAAGGAGTCCAGCTCTTCAGGTGGATGGAGATTGGAGAATGGAGCCCATCCTCCATTCATATCAATGGAGGATGGGCTGTGATTGGTCCTCTAATTACATAATTTCTGGAATCTCACTTTTCCAGTTTCACAGTCAAGGACTTTTATGACCATAGACATCATAGGATGGGGTAGGCTAGTCTTCACGAATAACATTGCACCCCCTACTGTTCTGTTGGTGAATTGCATTGTGACGCCTACCAATGCATTAACCCTGACAGAGAACTTCAAAAGGTTCAAGAGGGAGTAGTAGAAGCATAAAAAGGCCTTTAGTCTTATACATCTCTATCCACATTTAATGTCTAGGGGGCTGTACCACTGGACGCAAACAAAACTGCCTCTGGACGCTAATAGACAGTCATATAACCAATAAGTGCAACAAAGCATGTGACACAGGCAGAGCACAACCAGACTAGTGTCTGGTTGTGGTCTGCCTACCTCAGCAGAGTTGCCAGCATCATCAAAGACACATCCCGCCCTAGCAACCACCTGTTTGACCTGTTACCCTCGGGCCAACGGTATAGGTCAATCAAAACTAGGACAAACAGACTCAGGTACAGCTTTCTCCCCAGAGTAATCACTGCACTGAACAATAACAAACCACATTAATCTGCACTTTTCAAAGTTTCTTGTGCAATATCTGTACCCATGTGCAATATTTTCCCATGCAATATCATTCCACAGTTGTACATAATTTCTCGTTTTACATTTTATATTTTGTCCACATTTTATTTTTAGTTGCATACATATATTTATATAATTTATTTTGTTAAATTTTATTTTATTATCTTTTATTTGGCTAATACACTCAACAAAAATATAAACGCAACACTTTTGGTTTTGCTCCCATTTTGTATGAGATGAACTCAAAGATCTAAAACTTTTTCCACATACACAATATCACCATTTCCCTCAAATATTGTTCACAAACCAGTCTAAATCTGTGATAGTGAGCACTTCTCCTTTGCTGAGATAATCCATCCCATCTCACAGGTGTGCCATATCAAGATGCTGATTAGACACCATGATTAGTGCACAGGTGTGCCTTAGACTGCACACAATAAAAGGCCACTCTGAAAGGTGCAGTTTTGTTTTATTGGGGGGATACCAGTCAGTATATGGTGTGACCACCATTTGCCTCATGCAGTGCAACACATCTCCTTCGCATAGAGTTGATCAGGTTGTCAATTGTGGCCTGTGGAATGTTGGTCCACTCCTCTTCAATGGCTGTGTGAAGTTGCTGGATATTGGCAGGAACTGGTACACGCTGTCGTATACGCTGGTCCAGAGCATCCCAAACATGCTCAATGGGTGACATGTCCGGTGAGTATGCCGGCCATGCAAGAACTGGAACATTTTCAGCTTCCAAGAATTGTGTACAGATCCTTGCAACATGGGGCCGTGCATTATCCTGCTGCAACATGAGGTGATGTTCTTGGATGTATGGCACAACAATGGGACTCAGGATCTCGTCACGGTATCTCTGTGCATTCAAAATGCCATCAATAAAATGCACCTGTGTTCTTCGTCCATAACAGACGCCTGCCCATACCATAACCCCACCGCCACCATGGGCCGCTCGATCCACAACATTGACATCAGAAAACCGCTCACCCACACGACGCCACACACTCTGTCTGCCATCTGCCCTGGACAGTGTGAAACGGGATTCATCCGTGAAGAGAACACCTCTCCAACGTGCCAAACGCCAGCGAATGTGAGCATTTGCCCACGAACTGGAGTCAGGTCGAGACCCCGATGAGGACGACGTGCATGCAGATGAGCTTCCCTGAGACGGTTTCTGACAGTTTGTGCAGAAATTCTTTGGTTATGCAAACCGATTGTTTCAGCAGCTGTCCGAGTGGCTGGTCTCAGACGATCTTGGAGGTGAACATGCTGGATGTGGAGGTCCTGGGCTGGTGTGGTTACACGTGGTCTGCGGTTGTGAGGCTGGTTGGATGTACTGCCAAATTCTCTGAAACGCCTTTGGAGACGGCTTATGGTAGAGAAATGAACATTCAATACACGAGCAACAGCTCTGGTTTACATTCCTGCTGTCAGCATGCCAATTGCACACTCCCTCAAATCTTGCGACATCTGTGGCATTGTGCTGTGTGATAAAACTGCACCTTTCAGAGTGGCCTTTTATTGTGGGCAGTCTAAGGCACACCTGTGCACTAATCATGGTGTCTAATCAGCATCTTGATATGGCACACCTGTGAGGTGAGATGGATTATCTCAGCAAAGGAGAAGTGCTCACTATCACAGATTTAGACTGGTTTGTGAACAATATTTGAGGGAAATGGTGATATTGTGTATGTGGGAAAAGGTTTTAGATCTTTGAGTTCATCTCATACAGAATGGGAGCAAAACCAAAAGTGTTGCGTTTATATTTTTGTTAATAATAATAATAATAATAATAATAATAATAATACTCGCACATCGGATAAGCACCTTTTGGAGTTGCACTCAAATCTCGTTGCAATGCAAATTACAATGACAATAAAGGCGATTCTGATTCTGATTCTGAAATGTGAAGATGGCGTGCAGTGAAGTAGGCTCGCTGGTGAATGACTGTTGTCGGTTTTGTTACACTGATGATACTCAGTTGTACATCCCGATAACTGAGGGAAATTTCACTCCCATTCTATCAGTGAGAAGCTGGATGTCTAGTAACTTCCTACTTTTAAACTTTGATAAGACTGAAATGATGGTTCTTGGTCCAGCGAGACATTGCCATCAGTTTGACCAGCTGGCCCTCAACCTGGGTTCGTGTGTCATACATCATACAGACAAAATGAGGAACCTTGGGGTAATTTTTGATCCCACGTTGTCTTTTGGCCTCCACATCAGGGATGTTATTAGGACTGCTTTTTTCATCTGCTAAATATAGCGAGGATCTGCCCCATCTTGAGACCCTGATTCATGCTTTTGTTTCTTCTAGACTAGATTATTGTAATGTTCTATTTTCAGGGTTACCACAGTCCAGCATCAGGGGTCTTCAGCTGGTCTAGAACACTGCCGCCAGACTTCTGACACGTAGCAGAAGGTCTGAACATATCACACCCATTTTGGCATCTTTGCACTGGCTCCATGTCTCTGTGAGAGCAGATTTTAAGGTTTTGTTATTGACTTATAAGATTGTTCATGGACTGGCACCATCTTATCTGGCTGATCTGGTGGAACTTTACGTGCCGGCCCGGGCTTTGCGGTCGCAGGATGCAGGACTTCTCTGTGTTCCCAGGGTAAAGAAGAAGTCAGCAGGTCAAAGAGCCTTTTCGCATAGTGCACCCACCCTGTGGAAAAGTCTTCCTGTGACCGTGAGGCAGTCAGAGTCTGTGGACATTTTTAAGTCAAGACTGAAAACCTATTTTTATTCTCTTTCTTATGAATAGTTTTTTTATGTTTTATTTGTTTACTTCTGTTTTTAATCATGTATTTGAATTTTTTATTCATTTTTAATTATTTATTTCAATTTTATGTTGAATTGTTTCATGTAAGGCGCCTTGAGAAGGCTTTGCTGTGATTTGGCGCATTATAAGATCATTAAATTGAAATTTGAATTAAATTTGCCATTTGCTGTGTACAGTCATTCGGAAAGCATTTTTGAACAGAGAATGTGGCAAAAACTGGCTTCTGAAAGACTTGCTGATGTTGGTGCTCCTGAGTGAGTCACTGCATAAACCCCGCCTCATATGAAATAAACAGACTGGCCTGTTTTCATGATTGGGGAGGCGAACCAGACGCTTTCACAAAGTGAATTACGGGTCAAGTTTACCAAGCTAAAATCAGCCACCAGAACTGACAACCTGGTGCCAGGGTGCATGTTTTTTTTTTTTAATTCATTTATTTTCATGCACACATTTTGCACTGAATGATATTGATGGTATAATTATGACCTGCTGAATGTTCGGTAATTCATAACCTTACTTAGAACCTGGCTTCTCTCTGTTTCCTCAATAGTTTTAAACCAATTGGAGCAAGTTTGTGCCTTGTTGTTCATCCCAATCACCTGCTATGACCACAAAGTCTACTGCTGTTTTGTTCCCCACCAGTAGGAGGGGCTGTTGTTGTGGTAATAATGAAAAGTACCTTGGCTTATCAAAGTGCCCTTTCCCCTGCTGGATGTAAGAGGATATTAAACGCTGATAAGGGCTTTTACAGGAATCCATACAATCAAATCTCTTACCTGGCTGGTAAATCTTATTCCTTTGTTCCCTTCGTCCCACAGTCCTCCGTCTGCAGACACTGTGGTAAGCAATCACAACTTCTGGGTCTATAAGCCACTGTTGCAGCATAAAATGTGTGTCGATTTGGAAAATTTGCTTGTGTTGCAAGTTGTAAATGTGTGTGCGTGCGTTTAGCCATTTTGTGTACGTGAGTGTGGTTGTGTACTTTTGTCTGTCAGCATTGTGAGTGAGCAAGTGTTATCCTTTGTTGTGACCGAGCAAATTGACATAATGCTTCGATGGGAAAGACAGAGGTCCACTGTGTTTGTGGACGCAGACAAGCATAGGGCAAATTGTTTTGACAGGAGACATCATAGAAAAACAACCAGATTAAGAATACCCCCCCACCAGCTGTCTCTATCCTCACCTCTTTACCTCTTCACATCTTTTTCTCCTCCCTCATGTCACTGCTGTGTAGCTTTTTTTAAACTTTGCAATCAGCAACTCCACCCCAAAGTGTCTGCTTTGCAATTATCCACTCTATACTCTTTGATTTCATTTATTTCTAAAGCATTGCCATCCACAATTAACTCTGGCGCTGATGTCAATCCAATATACAAAAGGCATTTCATTCTATCATAAATGAGTGACTTTATTTCAAACATAAAATAGAGAATTTTCACATGACATCATTATGTTGTCTGCCTTGTTTCTGATGTCATATTGGTTTTTGCCAAAAGACACAGTTAATATCAATGACTGCAGGAATTTCAATTGTTTGAATTATTTTGTGGGCAATACTGCAAATAATACACAATCTCACATCGATCATGGAGGTAGTGTTCACTATGATGCAAAGACTGATGTTGTGATACACGATTCACATGATATTTGTCTTTCTAAACACAAAGTCATTAAGACCGCACTACAAAAATCCTGCCTGACCCCAGTAATCCAGATATTCCCACTATCTGAATAAGGTGCCTGTTAATCTATTATATATAACTAGGGTGTTGCCCATGGGGATCCACAGGCTCTAGATTGGGTAATGTTTGTAAAACAGGTATCTGACATTTTTCAAGAATGGTAATAAATTAAGCAAAGCTTGTATAATGAGTTAGAATAGTGTGTGAGTCCAAAATGTTTTTAGAACCTTAGACCTCAACAATTTTTAGAAGAGGAACCCCTTTTATTTCCTGTTAATTATGTAAATTTTTAAATATTAATTTACTGTCTTAATGTATTTTTTAAATGATTGAGGTTGTTGTTATCATATACACATTATTATTATTATTATTATTATTATTATTATTATTATTATTACTTCTATTTTGTCATTTGATTTTTAAATGGACCACAATGGAAATAAGTGTTTTCATTTTCTTGTGTCATCCATGTATTTTTAACATATTTACTATTATATTATGCACTTACACTGAACTTACTAAATAAAATCACGCACTCACGCTTTTAATATAAAAATGATTTACCACCCCCTGTTGGAATGGTGTGTGAGTCCAGAATGTAGTTAGCAACGTACATTATTCAGTGTTGCTAGCTAATAACCATAACTTCACCAAAAATATTAGTCCTACTATCAATGTTCTGTTTTGGCGGCGTTCATTGACCTAAAATAAATAAGCATACCAAACGTCAAATGTCAGCATTCCATAGTTTCTCTGTGATTGAAGTTAAATGCACACACACATGCACATATGGAGAGTTTTTTGTCTTTTCCGCATTCTGTCACAAGCAGGTGCTTCTAATGTTGGGCATGCAGAAACAGAGATGGTTGCGGAAGACATAAAACACAATACACATTTCACTCTTGGCCCTGGCAACATGGCACTTAACTCAGTCATGGTAAAGGCAACACGAGACTTAACTAAACTAACTAAACCAAATGAACTACAAAAGCACAATAAATTAATAACACTAACAACACTGTTTAACACGAACCACAATAACAACATTTAAAACCCCAAAATCCCAAAATCCTGAACTCTCATGGTGCATTGCAGCACAAGGACCATTGTTTACTGGTTACCTAAAATTGCTAATTTCTCCAAAAATATTAGTCCTATCAACTTCCCATTTTCTCAGCGTTCATCCTTCACCAAAAATTACGTAAGCATATCAATCGGCAAATATCAGCTCTCCCCAGTTTCGGTGTGATCTAAGCCAAACTCACACACTGACACACGCACACAGAGGCCACTTGGCTATTAAAATATAGATATTTCAAGTGCTTGATGGCTACGCAGAGTAGAGAGCTCAGTGGGATAAGAGTTGTGCAACCTACGTATTCCATATTTTTAGTTCATCTGGAGACTTCAAGATGTAAAACCATTGCAGGCACTGTCAGAATTTTTATAATTTGGTCTTTAACTCCATCCCTGTTTTAAAGTTTGTCCCCTCCATTACTTTAAAGTAAGAGTCATAATTCAGAAATTTAATCTTTAGCTTCATGGTGTACAACATTTGAAGGCACTGTTTTACAGTTGAATGTCCTTTTTAAGAGAAATAAATGTTTTTTGTTTGTTTGTTTTAACAAATAATGGCAGCAAAATCCTAATCATAAACTTTTCATGGTTGGCTAAAATGCATCCAGATTTTGGCTCTGATTTAATTCCATTACTGCAGAATGGTGAAGTAATGACGTTGGTTCCTATTTTCACGGAAGTGCTCTTAATCAAGTCATTATTTGCTTCATCTGTGAACTGTCCTTTGTGCACCTGAGTGCTATTCTTTGTGAGGAGCAGAGAACAATAAAACAATATATTACTCATAGCAACATTTTAATATTTAATAACCCTGGTCACTTTGTCATCTCCTCGACATGTCCTTTCACAGATCATCTTCCGTTCATTGACTATTGACCTTTCACTCTGACAGACCGACAGACAACTCCATTTTACCACCTCCATGCAGGTGTCAAGTGAATGTTAAAGCAGAAGAGAGATGTGATGAAGAGATTAGCTGCTTTGGAGGATTTCACAGAACCCTGTTGGACAGGAATGAAGCCGAAAGGGTGGATGGCTCAGCAGAAAATACACAAGGAAGGACGCTGGTGTCACCCTGAACGAGTGTCAAAAGCTTCTTTCCTAAACATAAAAATACAGCTCATAAGATTTACATCTTTACCTCAATACCTCTGTCCCAATCTCTCTTTTTCACTATACACACTGTACGGTGCATTCCAAAATGGATGAAATGATTTTTCTTTCCTCAAAATACCCCAGAAAATACCCCACACAACACTTACACACAAATCCCCATAATGACAATGTGAAAAACATTTTATTTTATTTTTTAGATTTTTGCAAATTTATTAAAAATAAAAATGCTAGAAATCATATGTACATAAGTATTCACAGCCTTTGCCATGAAGGTCAAAATTGAGCTCAAATGCATCCTGTTTCCACTGATGATCCTTGAGATGTTTCTACAGCTTAATTGAAGTCCACCTGAGGTAAATTCAGTTGACTGGGCATGATTTGGAAAGGCACACGCCTGTCTACATATAAGGTCCCACAGTTGACAGTACATGTCAGAGTACAAACCAAGCATGAAGTCAAAGGGATTGTCAGTAGACATCTAGAACAGGATTGTCTTTGTGTCCCTAGGGTGAATAAAAAGTCTGTAGGCCACAGAGCCGTTTTTTTTTTGTTATGCACCTGTTTAGTGGAATGATCTCCCTATGGAGATAAATTCAAGTCCAGACTTAAGACACATTTATTTTCCCTTTCCTATGACTAGCATATTGTCATAGTATGGAACTATGTTTCCTATCCTTTTTAAATTAATTTTATTAGTAATGGAACAGGTCTCAACCTCAAATTTATCTAAATCCTGGGTCTGTTAGTGAAGCTTAGGGCTAGTGGTCTCACCACTGAATGAATGAAAATAGATAGGCCAAGACTCACTTGATTGGCCCAATGTTTTCCCTGGTCTTGTAAGTACTTGAAGTGGACTCATGAATAAATAAATAATGCATGGTGGACGGAGGTAATTCATAATCTATGAAAAGCGTGTGACAGTGCTATTTTTTGTAATAAAGGCAGTAAAATTGTGACATTTTAAAGCATCTCCATTTATTCAGAATTTTTGGGGTTCACACTGAAGACAAATTAGTTGGCTGTAGGATGTACAGGGTTTATTTGGTCATTTACAGTTATTTTAGGAAGTACTTTTTCTCTTTGCCTCCTGAAATTTATGGGCAAGAAGGTTAAACTTTCATAATTCCTACTTTGACAGGAAAGGGTTAATAGCTAAAAAACTGCAGTTCCTGGCAGACAGCCTGGAGGCTGTGAGCAGGAAGAGAGAAAGAAAAACTGGACTCATTTCTGATGTGATTTTTTTTTTTTCGCTACACTGAGGACATATACAGTTGACCGAGCTGATTGCATGTGCGCGCACGCACGTGGGGGACAACGACATGATGATTTGATTGAGCTAACTGACGCTGCTACACACACACACACACACACACAAAATCCACTCCACTGTAAGCCATCTGGATGCATGAAGAGCTGTTCACATGAAACGCTGACGTGATTTTTGGCTGGACTGAGGAACTACACAAAGTCTTTTTTTAATGGAACTCCAAAGTCAGTGCACAGCATCACTGGACTACACGTTACAATTTGGACTTCAGCAGCAGTGAAACACCAAAATGTAAGTCCCTTTTCTGTTGTTTATAAATTAATAAAATATTAAATGACAAGGATCTATTTTAGCCGTTATATAAAACAAATAATGAATGTTTTTATATTCTTTCAATTGAACAACTATTTAATTTGGTGAAAGCTGGGACATACCACTCAACGAGGTGATGAAATATTCATACCACTGAACTCAAAAACATTCATTATTTGTATAATCTGCTGCACTATATATAAGACGTAAGATGCTGCTCCTCAGTGTTTCTCAATTGCCCTCAAAAGTATTACAACACTTGGTATTTCACATATTTTAATTTGTTTATTCAATTTCAAATACATTTTTTTCTAAAATTATCTTCCTTAACTCAAACTGAAAGCAAATCTCTACAACTTGATATAAATTAATTAAAAATATAAAATCCAGCTTCCTGATGAAGTGGTGTAGAGGAGGATTTTCTTAAAAAGACCTGAAAGTTCAGCTACAATTTGACAGAATTTGAGATGAAAGCCTAGATTTGATGTTTTGGTGAAAGAAACTTTTGTATTTCTTCATAACTGATGGAAATAAAGTCCAAGACATATTGTTCATGTTTCCATCCCCTGACTTGTCTGAAGAAAACTGGCAATAAAACTGATTATTATTTATAGGTTTTATCAAGTTTTAGAGATTTGCTTTCAGTTTGAGTTTGAGGAAGATAATTTTAGAAATTTTAATTCTTTATTTTTTTGTATTTCTAGTATTTAAAATGGCATAAACAAATTAAAATGTGTGAAATTCCAAGTGTTCCAATACTTTTTGGAGGGCACAGTATCCTAACCTTATGATGAGTGTAAAATGAGTGTGTATTATTATTGTTTTGTTTAAGAATGTTTAATTTTCACTGTTGCTGCACTTTGTGTCAAATCATAGTCATATCGTATATCATATTGATATGAAAATTCAGTAAGGTATATCTTCTATTATACATTTCAAATCTAAGGTGGAACTCTACTAGTATTTACTAAGGTACACCTAAATATCTTTAAAGAAAAGAGAGAGAGTCGAGCCACTAGGTTGAAAAGCTTTTTTATACCATGGGAACTCTCCCTACTCACCTAAGCAGCTCAAGAATATGGACAGCATGAATATAAGTGACACTTACATGACAGTTTATATGACAATATTGAGATACGATAATTTGGCCATATTGTACAGCCCTACTGTCAACTAGCTGAAAACTTTGAATATTAATTTACATCTACATTAAAAAAAATGCTTAAAGTGGAAGGGGGTTAAGAGGGCTGTAATTGGGAGATCACCTGAAAAGCAAAAAAGAAAAATGCTTAAAAAAGTGAGGAGTATGGGGAGCCCCCATGTTTAGTTAACAGCACAGGTAATGATTTTGTACCATAATCACCCATATTTGCTTGTTCTATTTGCACAAATAGACTGTATTTTTGTGGCCATATTGACAAACAACTATTTTAAAATTTCATGTGACTAATGGTTTTTTTTTGGGGGGGGGGGGATTAGCACTTCAGAGAAGTATTTACACCAAATTTGGTGCTTGTATCATCAACTGAATGATTCTTATCTGCTGCATTATACCCACAAATAATGGAAATCAGCCTCTTCGAGGCAACTTAGAGACAATACTGGGTCAAGACTACTGTATGTGTAAAGACTTCACAAGTGTGAAGTACTGTGCAGAGTTTCATTCGATTCTATGCTAAGTTGCCAAGGTAGACCTGGGTTAGAATGCCAGACACAATACCTGTCTATGTCCTTGGACAAGACACTTCATCTGCATTGTCCCAGTGCACCCCAGATGGAAATGGGTGACAGCCTTGGTTGGGGAAGTAACCTGCAATGGACTGATGTACCATGCAGGGGGAGTTGTAGACTCTAATCCATTTCACACTATGGAATTGGGGCCTCTGCAAGACCACCAATGGGTCTCAGTGCCTATATAGGCCTTATTTCTTGTTCTTACTCTCATGTCCTATATTAGTTTCCTTAAAAGGGGTATGTTCCCTTTAATTTTACATGCTCTCAAAAAGAAAACAAAAAGATGCCTAGTGTCCACATTAATGGAAAGCTTTCAGGAAGTTCAGCACTCTATCACATTCACACATGATGCTTGTGCAAAACTGTTCCATAATATTTACAACAAAGGTTGTGAGGTGCAAAAGGGGTTTATTGCATGGCTGTCAGTTAAATTAATATAAACTGAAAGGTGCCCTCTGTTTTAGATTGTAGAATCGATATCAACATCTCATTTTCTGGTTTCCCATTTCCCAAGATCCCCAGTCACTGATGGAGGCAGGAGTAACTTAATCAGCAGTTTAAGGAAAACACTTTTGCTCCTTTTGCTGACAATGAAGGACAATGAAGACAGCGGACGGCCTGCTAGTTGTGTGACTGGAGCCCAGTGTGAGCCTGTATTTACATTTCAGTCAATAGACTGCTCATTTATCTGTTTGAATGACCTTGTAGCGTCTGTAATCCCTCTTTCACAATGAATAAATACATAAACAATGACATTTCTTCGACTCACAGTCACTCATTTTGAATAAAAGTGAGACATGAAAGACAGAGGGAAAAAAGATAGATGCGTTTGATTTCGCTGTAATTTGCTGACTGATAAATAATTGCTTTTTCAAAGTTGTTTGTTACTGGGGGACAGTGGCTGTGGTAATGACCCAATCTATATCGTGCTTGTACAAAAAACAGCAAGGCGATCAATGTGTCCGACCAATTACTGTGTAAGCCGTTAATACGTGTAAGATGTTATCCACTGCTGACAGCAAGGATCTTTCCAAATACTATTTTGTAATAGCATATATTCAGATTGCACTCCTTGACAGGGCAGCATGGTGGTCAAGAGCAAATGTACCCATGTTTCATGCAATGTGGGGTTGCATCAGATGGACCATCCGGTGTACAAATTGTGTCACATCATAATGACTAGAAGCACTCGGAGAACGCAAGCCTCTGCCAAGGCCATAGGGTCACTGACGTTATATGGAATACCTTTCACCAAAGAGACTTATTCCATGTCATTTCACGCATCTACCGTCATGTTTCAGATTCAGTGGTTAAACCCTTAGATCATCAGCAAATGTATTTATAAAGAGAAACTGCATGAACTACACAAGTTTTTTATTTTCTAATAAGTTTATTCAATGATGAGAAACAAATGCTAAGTTATTGTTGTGTCATAACTTAATTTTTGTTCAGCCTTTGTGACCCGTCTTCATGAAGTTAGATGCAAAAATGTTGAAACTGGCTCTATCCTGCAATGATAAAGAATCCTTAAAAAAATTACTGGATCCGGATCGTGTTCCGGATCATTACCAAAATTTAATGACTTCTATGTTAGGCCGAGATACACCCCTTTCAAAAATTTCATTGAAATCCGTTGAGGATTTTTTGAGTAATCCTGCTAACCAACCAACCAACCAACCAAACAAATGGACGCGACCGAAAACATAACCTCCTTGGCGGAGGTAAAAATACATATCACATCTGCTCTGGTGACCCAGAGCTAAAAAGATAGAACTTTCTGCAACTCCTGATGATTTTCTTTTTATCATGTTGTTCACATTTGTGCTGTGTTTTGAAGAAAACATGGAAAACACGTGATCAAAAACAAATAACACAATTGCTATGCAACAGTCAAATATTAATGAAATGCATACGAGGTCTAACTCACAACCTGTGTGTGCGTAACACACGTTGCACCTCCAATGGACTCAAACTCACAGTCATGGCATGGAAAACAGGAAATCTCACCACAAGGCCCAAACTAAAAATATTACAGAACCAACATGTCAATGAATGACAAACCCATAAAAACAACATAAAAAGAAATATTAAAACAGATATATCATAGAATAAAGTTTATTTGCCATTTGCACAAGTATGTTTAAGTACAAGCACATTGGAATTAAGTACAAGCACATTGGAATTCTTGTGTGTTTCTCAGTCTCAAAAAACACAAAGCAGAATATAAAAAAGCATAATAGTAAAAGAAGAGCAAACTTCCGCAAACACTAGTTTCCAATTCCACAACTTTTTAAACTTGGAAAAATTTTTTAAGGTCAAAGACCTGTTAGAAGTGGCTTCTCATAAGCTAAAATATAATACAAAATATCAATCAAAAGGGCTTTTCAATGTGAAAATCAAATATCCACTAAATCAGTAATATAGATCAGACGTGGATCAAACTTAGTCTATTCACTGAGTGCTAGTCTGCACATCACTGTCACAAATGAGAGTGATTGGGGCACTTTTGATTGAGATATAATGCAAAATGTACACTAAATGGGCTTTTCAATATTAAATTCAAAAGTACACAAAATCCACAATCCAGATCAGATTCAGATTGAACTTTGTCAGGCGATAGTGAGTTCCAGTCTGCACTTCAGTTTCAAATATGAGAGTGATTGGGGCACATTTGATTAAAATATAATGTAAAATACACATTAAATGGGGTTTTTAATGTTAAATTTAAATGGCCACAAAATCTGTAATCTGGATCAGATCCGGATCAAACTTTGTCTGCCAATAAAGGATACCATCCTACATAACGTTCTCAAATATGAAAGAAATTTAAAAATTGAAGTTTTTGAAAATTTGTTCGATGTTAAAGATTTTTCCAATTTTCCAAGATTTTCTCCAGGCTGTTCACAAACAAACAAACAGACAAACAAACAGGGGAGAATATAACCTCCTCAGACTTCGTTGGTGGAGGTAATAACAGAAAAACACAATAAAAACACAAAATCTAAACATATTATTTGTTTGAGAAAGCTTTTTGAAAGTCCACTCACTGCGACTGACTACAGTGAAAAAGTGGTTTATACGCTGAGGAAGGAAACTTCCAGAAATGTTCAGCAAACAAATCAAAGAGAATTTTTATTGGAGTGTTGTCCTTTTTCTGTTTTCTTGCATTTACTGTCTTTGTATAATCTCAAGTAAAAAGCATTTTGCGATCATGAGGGCATTTCTGTTACATACAGTGAGGCAAATAAGTATTTGATCCACTGTCGATTTTCCAAGTTTTCCCACCTTCAAAGAATGGAGAGCTCTGTAATTTTTATTGTCGGTACACTTCACCTGTGAGAGACAGAATCTAAAAAAATTAATTAATTAATTAATTAAGAAAATCACATTGTATGATTTTTAAATATTTAATTTGCATTTTATTGCATGAAATAAGTATTTGATCACCTACCAAATAACAAGAATTCTGGCTCTCACAGACCTGTTAATTTTTCTTTAAGAAGCCCTCTTATTCTGCACTCTTTACCTGTATTAATTGCACCTGTTTGAACTTGTTACCTGTATAAAAGACACCTGTTCACACAATCAATAACACTACCAAGCTGTCCACCATAGCCAAGACCAAGGAGCTGTCTAAGGACACCAGGAACAAAACTGTAGACCTGCACAAGGCTGGGATGGACTACAGGACAACAGGCAAGCAGCTTGGTAGAAGACAACAACTGTTATGATTATTTATTAGAAAGTGGAAGAAACACAAGATGACTGTCAACCTCCCTCGGTCTGGGATTCCATGCAAGATCTCACTTTGTGGGGTAAAAATGATTCTGAGAAAGCTCAGAACTACACAGGAGGACCTGGTCAATGACCTGAAGAGAGCCTGGACCACAGTCACAAAGATTACATTAGTAACACATGATGCTGTCATGGTTTAAAATCCTGCAGGGCAGCAAGGTCCCCCTGCTCAAGCCAGCACATGTCCAAGCCCGTTTGAAGTTCAAGTTTGAACCAGTTTGAAGTTTGTAGCTGAGCTACACTTAAAGTGAAATTAATGGGATCTCCCCCCCCCAACAAAAATGCTAGTGAAGCAGTGTAGTAGCACAGTGTAGTAGCACTCTCTCACCTTGGGTGAAGGTGGCACAGTTGCTAGGGTGACCATATTTTGATTACCGAAAACCAGGACACTCGGCGAGGTGTCGCCGACCGAAAGGTCCTCCCTAAAAATCACCCCCCCATCTTTACTGCGCATGTGCCATTTAAGAGCGTCACAGCAATTCACACATTATCACCTCGTTTCTGCTTAAAACTGCACTCCAGTCATCATCTAGCTCAGCGATTGATTTCTGAAGCTTTTGTACAACAATCATTTAAACATAAATTCAGCTTTATTTGATAATAAAAGGCGTGAGAGCAATCAGAGAGCGACAGCAGCACTTCCCAGACTGATTCTCTGAGTCTGACTCTCTATACCCAAAGCGATGAAAGGGAATAATGTCATTATTAACCATCAGAAAACAAAGTAAAACCTCTTAAATCATTCTGAAGTCAGTTTTAAGCAGAAACGAGGAGATAATCTGTGTATCGCTGCTGATGCTCCGAAATGACGCATGAGCAGTGAAGGCAGGGTGAACCGATTTTTAGAGGGGACCATTTGGTCTGCGACACCAGCAATGAGATTCAAGTGATGCTCGAATGCCGGTCAATTTAATGACCCAAATGAAAACAATGAAAACCAGGACGTCGTCATCACTCTCAAAAAAAAACAACAAAAAAAACAGGATGGCCAGGACAGGACGTGAAAACAGGACATGTCCTGGAAAAATAGGACATTTGGTCACCCTAACAGATTCACATCTTATAATCAAAAGTAGCTGATTTCAGGAAAACAGCCTTATATCTGTGCCAGGATGACATACACATTCCTGTATTACAGGGGGAAAAAAATCTGATTGCTGGGGGGGGGTGCACGGGATTTTGTGCGAGGAAGGTTGAAATATTAGTGAAACACTTCTTCACCTGTAGTCTTACAGAACCCTCCCTCCTCTGCAGCAAACACTGACCACTTGTAGGTCAGTGAACAAGGCTGAAAATGCTGACAAGTTATACCTGGAGGCGTGCACGTACAGCGGCCATCAATGGCTGCTACCGGGGTGTTTTGGGGTCGCAGACCTGCGATACTGACTGTGAGAACACACAATTTTGATTGCAGTGTGCCGCCGGCTTCAATTCCAACTGTGCAGTATATAAAGACCGAGGGTAGAGCAAATTTTAAATCACAAAAAAAGGAGAAAAACCTACGAGATAAACTGCCTCCAGTGTGCTCTGTCTGCCACCTGATGTTTTATTCAGAAATGAGTTTGGTTCTCTTCACTCTGCTATAGTGATTTATATCGAGCCGGCTCAAGCAAATGAAGATTTTTTATTTTTTTTTGCTCCTCGATGCAAAGACAAAGACAGAAGGAGGAGAAAGCTATTTGCAATTTGAAGCATCAATAAAAATGCAAATGGTGGCAAACCATTTCTCAGCTGTGACAATAGAGGTGTTGTGATTGCAGCACTCAAAGACAGTGAGATGGATGGACCCACCCAAACTCCACAGTCCAGAATTCTTTATCTTTAGACTAAATACTCTCAGATGTGGTGGTGGTGGTGGTGGGGGGGGGGGTCTTTCTGCAAGTGCTGCTTTTTGTAAAAATGAAATAGATGTTTTTGTAATCTGCCGTGACACCGACTCTCCCTGCGCATGAGCACATGCTAAACCAGCCTCACGGTGGAGCGCTGGCAGTTGAGGTCAAGATCAGACCAATGTTTGTCAGTTAACCAGAACATCTACCCTATCTGGATTTCGATTTTCCGTTGTTCGTGCTGATGTTTAGCAGCTGTGGCTTAGATGAAGTCATCTGCATACTGTTCACACAATCATGAAAAATGGTCTAATAAATCCCCCCCCCAAAAAAAAACAGGAACAGTTGCAACTTACTGTATCCATGCAGAAAAACACACAGAACTTCTACATTATGATGGTTAAACACTGGAGGTCTTAGCAAAATTCTATTTTGCCTGTATTACTGGTAAATGTCCACTGGGTGGAGTTATTGCTCCATTTCAAGAACCTTGTGTACAGGCTGCTGTGGGACAATATGATAAACCTGTTGCTTATAGTAGTAGATGGCTGAACCTGATGATACTGGGAGACGCTAACAAGCACTTGCTAACTACTGCGGGAGGAAAGGACTTTGGTAAAACCAGAGGACGATTTTATATACATAGAAAAGGTAATTGGTGCACACGTGTAAACATTAGTGATAAATACTATTATCTGAAATTGGAGTATTTGTTGTATGGCTGGGGGGGCCTGGCTGCCTTTTTGTTTCTGTTTTTTGTCCTGTCTTTTGTTTTTCCTTCCAGGTGGCTTGCATTTGGGACTGAGTGGCTGTGTAGCTGAGTTTATCAGGACCTCACCCTGATCACCTGAGGCTGATCACCTGCGGCTCGTCAGGACTCACAGCTGTGGTGCATCTACATGGATTGGAACATGGTGGCATTTAAGACTGGAGTACACAGTGTGTATTTGCCAGAGACTCGACCTTGTGACCAGACGGGTGAGATCGTCAGTCTCGGGAGCCATCTCATCATCAGTGGATGCAGAGAACGTCCAGGTTTGATGCATGGTCTGTGAAAGAGGAGGGGGTGAGGTCTCACGCTCGTCAGCACACTTCCTGAGGTACGTTAGATTTTGTGACTAACATTTATACAGTCAGTAAATGTGGTGTCCCTCACACCTTATTATATTGAGCTGTATGTTGGTCGTGTAATCAGCTTCCACTGCAGTGGAGTTCTGTGAACTGGATGTTCCATGCCTGCAGGGTGGGAAGCTGATTAGTAATTAAGCCAGGAAGTGTTTGCTGTTTGTACACCTTTGAGCGTTCTCTCTGTGTGTTGAGTGTGGACTCACATAATGATTCCTTCTTTCACAGACTCGGTTTGTCGCGGCCACCTGGGGGGTGTCGGCGGGGTCCTTGGGTCCGAATTGGTTCTGGCTCCGGACTGTTGGCGCTGCTGGGAGCGCACCGCAAAACCACCACGCCAGACCGCGCACTTTTATATTTTTTCACATCACTGTTATGTTCATTAAACT
Source organism: Thalassophryne amazonica (assembly GCF_902500255.1). Lineage (NCBI taxonomy): Eukaryota > Metazoa > Chordata > Actinopteri > Batrachoidiformes > Batrachoididae > Thalassophryne > Thalassophryne amazonica. The sequence goes on from NC_047121.1 coordinate 42,506,353, forward strand.
CTGTTATCCTTTGTACCGTGCTCTGCTTATTTTATACTGGGTCCTTCAAACGCTGGTCGGTTCTCCGGGCTGCGTCCGACACATAACAGTATTTATCAGTTTAAAAAAGTCCCCTGTGATGTTAATGCAATCAGTCTACAAGTGCCAATAGAAACATAAAACATGATATTATGGTTTAAAAATATTTTTGGTTGTTCAAATTTTGTCAGGATTCGGCACTATTCAGGGCCCTAATCATGGTTTTATCGTTTTGCCTCACTTCTGGTTTTGATTATTCTGTCTGTGGTTTCTGTTTATCTTTATCTTTTGTGTTTTATCATCTTGTTATGCTCAGTTTATGATTAGTTTTGTTTCATTTATTTTCTTTGTATCACCTGGTTGCCATGTATTTCATTTTGTTTTTGCTCCTGTCCGATCTGTAGTTTGTTTTTCTTTATTGCTCATTGTAATGCATTTGTATTCTTTTACTCAGGGTTCCTTTAGTTACTTCAGTCCCAGTTTAGTTTTTGTTTATCACATCTACTGCTTTATGCTTTAGTCACTGGTTTTGGTTGGTATTTATCTTAAGTGTTTTCTTCTGGTTATGTTTCTTTAGTTAGTTATTGCTTTCTCTGGTTATTAATTATTCTGTGTTGTCCTTCATTGTATTCTTTTGTCACTGGTTTAGTTTTGTGTCTTTTATTTTCTTGGTCAGCTGGTAATCAGTTATTGCATTGAATTTCGTACTTTAATCTGTATCAGTTTGGTTCTAGTCTAGACTTTGCTTTTTATTTTCTTCTTTACTTGCACTCTGCTTTGTACTATAGTCATTAGTTGTATTTCCCTTTATTCTTTAGCCACATGGTGAGTTCTGTCTTAGTTAGTCTCTGCCTTTTATTTTCTGGGTCCTGACACATGAGCACATCAGTTTGTGGTTTTCAGGGTTTTTTTTTTTATCTCTGTTTGGTTGTGTGTGTGTCACTGGCACTTAGTTGTTTTGTCTGTCACACCCACCTGTCTTGTCTGGCCACTCCCCTTCCAGAACCTTCCCCACACCTATTTTACATCACGTCCTGATTACTCCTCTTGTATTTCAGGTCTCACAGTCGCTCACTTCCCTGCTAGTTTGTTGATCGTGTGTCACATCCTCGCCTTTTTGCCATAGTCTGTCTCGTTTTTTGACCTTGCTTGTTTGATTCGATCTCCACCACGCCGTGAACCTGACCCCAGCTTGTGAACTGAACTTCGAATCTGCCTCTCGTCTGCCCCGCTGACTGCCTTATTGTGTACCGAACATTGCCTGTTTTTTCAAAAAGCCTATTTTTACCTCCACACCTCAACCTGCGAGTCTGCATCGTGTGTCCTACCACTTTCTGTGCAACGCCACACAGTCATGACAAACCTAAAGTTAGCAGATGGAAATTTAACTGAAGCAAATGGGTTGATTCATGACTTTCAAAGTCAGCTAAAATGCTAATAGGTACAGTCGGACATCCAGGTCCCTGATGCGCGCGCACATAGCAACGCGCATAGTAACCAGCGAGCCACTGAAAACAAACCACTGTTACGCTCATTTCCTACTTGACGTCCATCGCGCTCGCATTGTTCTGCCATGTTTTTCTACTTAAAATACACCACACAGAATGCCATGATCATATGTTGCAGTTGGCTGTACCAACCACAATAAGTCAAAAGATCGAAAAGTGCGTTTTTTTCAAATTCCCAAAGTGACACAAACATCCAGACGGTATGGATAAATGGCTGGCTGCTATCAGCTGAGTAAATGAGGATGGTCATGGGAATAATGCCGCCGGGTCGCTAGTTGGCATCGTTTATGGTCGGAACTACGACGGTATCTGATTGTCTTCGAACTAACCGACTTTAGTTCTTGATTAATGAAAATATTCTTGGCAAATGCTTTCACTTTCATCCATCTTGCGCCAGTCCAAGAATTTCACCTCTAGTGGCACAATACGAATCCCCACGGCTGTCCCTCTTAATCATGGCCCCAGTTCAGACAAAGAAAACCCACAAAATATTCCATTATTCCTAGCTGGGGTATTTAGGCAATTGGGCCTGCCTTTTACACTCTAATTTTTTCAAATTAAACGCTTCGGACCCCGTGGGGCACTCAGCTAAGAGCATCGAAGGGGCGCCGAGAGGCAGGGGCTGGGACAGATGGCAGCTTGTCTCATGCCGGGCCGTCAGCTCAATCCCGTGATCAAACTATGAGCTTTTTAACTGCAGCAACTTTTGCACACCTATCAAGGCTCTTCACATACTCATATGCCATTTGGCATGACCAAATCGGAAGGCCTTGCGAATAAACAGCGGTAAAGATGACTATATCAATAATGGTTGTGAGTGTGCATACAGTTTGTTTTCAGTGGCGATCCAAAAAGGCGGCGGAAGTGAGACAGACCCGAACGTACCTATCTGCTCATGAAAACGTATGCTTTGCGAATTACCGATTAGCAAATAAATGGAACTGTGCCCGCCACTGAATATCCCCACAGCTGGAACTAGTGACAACTGAGATTATGTTGTCATTTTAAAATGAATTCCCGTGTGGACTACAGTGGGCTGCATCCTTCGTTGACTGCATTCATCATTTCGTCTCATTTCAAAGGTTCCTTGGAATTCGGCAGATGCACGCAACCTTCCTTCCTCCAAAAATAGAGGCTACAACAGATGTATCCTTAGTGGCCCAAACAATCCCATGAGTCATTGTGTAATTTCCCCCCAAAGACAAAGTAATTGGGATATTTAAACAAACACACACACACGCCACATAAAATTTTGGGCTCCATAATTATGATTAGAGCTAAGTAGCGTTTATAAGTAAAGTATAAACAGCGGTGGTGGCCAGGCGGTTAAGTGCAATTATCACTGTGGAAGGTTTCCGGTTCAAACACCATGCCTATCCATTCTCCAATACGGAGTTGTGAGAGGAAGGGCATCCGTAAAACTTGTGCCAAATCAACATGCAGATCTGCTGTTACATAAGTAGAGCATAAATCAGTACTAAGTATTGAAAAATGATATGGTATGGTATAGCTTGTTGCGTACAGTTGTCAAGGTTGCTAGGAGATTTAATTTAATTTATTTCATTTATATAGCATCAAATCACAACAAAGTTGCCTCAAGGCGCTTCACACAAGTAAGATCTAACCTTACCAACCCCAGGAGCAAGCACACAGGCAACAGTGGCAAGAAAAAAACTCCCTCTGAAGATTTGTGGAAGAAACCTCAAGCAGACCAGACTCAAAGTGGTGACCCTCTGCTTGGGCCATGTTACCGACACAACTGACAAAACAATTTACAAAATGAATATACAGGAAATTTTGGGAATTCATGCTGGTGCACAGGACGGGAGGCCTGCAGAAGAAGACACCCACTCACATTTCTGGATGGAGCCGCACCTCAGAGAAAAAAACAGAATCAGGCGGCAGAAAGACAACAAATACAGTATCATTTGTCAGCATTAAGCAACAAGAAAAATAGAAGAAATACTAAGGCCTAAGCTTCACTAAAAGACCCAGACTTTAGATAAAGTTGAGTAATACAATGAATTCAAAAGGGTAAAAAGCATAGTAACATACATGTCAGTACGCTAGCCATACGAAAGGAAAAATAAGTGCGTTTTTAAGTCTGGACTTGAAAGTCTCTACAGAATCTGACTTACTGATGCAGGAAGATCATTCCACAGAACAGAGGCATGATAAGAGAAACCTCTGTGACTCACAGATTTTTATTCACCCTAAGAACACAAAGTAGCCCTACACCCTGAGAATGCAGAGCCCCCTATGTAGGGTTTAAGTAGGTCAGGTAAGTAGGGACATGCTAGTCCGTGAATAATTTTATAGGTTGACCCAACTGGAGACCTCTAACGGTGGACTGCAGTAAACCAGAAAATAGAATATTGCAGTAGTCCAATCTAAACAAACAAATGCATGAATCAGGGTCTCAGCATCAGCCATAGACAGGATGGGAAGAATCTTGGCTATCCCAGACAGCAAATAGATCCGGGCCGGATGTAGTCCAACATCTGGTACCAATTCTGAAAACAGATCCGATCCAGACAGTTTTTGCACCCTGGCCCAGATCCGGCACGGCTCCGCTTTACAGTTCTGGAACAGATCCGGACCAGATCTGAACTGGATCCGCAAAACACAAACCATTTACAGAACATATCTGGCACGGATCTGGGACAGATGTGGTCCCCATCACAGCACTGTGGCAGGAACATAGGGCATAACGATAAGCAATTTTATCTGCACTCGGTAGAAACTATCCGTTAGCGGTTGTAAACTCTGTATTCTGTAATCGTGATCGTCACTGAGGCTTTTTTAAATGCTTATTGCAAAGCGGTTTGTTTCTTTACGACAAGTTTTATAAGTCCAGGGACACTGATCTGTGTGTTATAGATACAAATCAGTTTCCTCGGATCCACGGAACTTACCCCTGTAAAACTTGTTCCTGATACGGTGCTGTGATGCGGTCCACATCTGCCCCAGATCCGTGCCAGATATGGTCTGTAAACGGTTGGTCTTTTGCGGATCCAGGTCAGATCTGGTCCGGATCTGTTCCAGAACTGTAAAGCGTAGCCGTGCCGGATCTGGGCCAGGGTGCAAAAACTGTCTGGACGGATCTGTTTTCAGGATTGGTACCAGATGTTGGACTACATCCGGCCCGGATCTATTTGCTGTCTGGGATATTTCACAGGTGGAAGAAAGCAGTCCTCATAATATCTCTAATGTGGAGGTCAAAGGACAATGTAGGATCAAAAATTACCCCAAGGTTCTTCACTTTGTAGGCTAATCTAGGCTAAGCGTTAGCTGGTGAAATTGATGCCGATGTGTCACTGGACCAAGAACCATCATTTCCGTCTTGTCAGAGTTTAAAAGCAGGAAAATCTCTAGACATCCAGCTTTTCACTGATGCAAGGCAATCGTCTAAGGATTTTATGTGGACGAGATTACCAGGAGTTATCAGCATGTATAACTGAGTATCATCAGCATAGCAATGAAAGGTAATCCCAAAATGCCGCAATATCTGCCCAAGGGGTGCTATATAAAGAGAAAAGCAGGGGGCCTAAGAAGGACCCCTGTGGAACCCCAAATTTTATGTCACTAAGGTTAGAGGTAGTGTTATTGTACAAAACACAGTGAGAACAACTGGTCAGGTATGATGTCAACCATGCAAGGACACTCCAAGTAATCCATAATGATTCTCCATCTTATCAAGTAGAATATGGTGATCCATGGTTTCAACCGCGGCACTGAGCTCTAACAGCACTAGAACCATAATGGCGTTTGAATCCATTGCAAGAAGAAGATCATTCACCACTTTTGTGAGAGCTGTCTCTGTGGAATGATATTTTCTAAAAGTAGACTACAGTGTCTCAAGAAGATTATTCTCAGTAAGGGGGTCCACGAGCTGCTGTGAAATTACCTTTTCCAGAATTTTAGAGCAAAATGATAGATTTGGCATCTATTGTTTTTCAGTACACTATGGTCAAGATTAGATTTCTTGGGTAATGGTTTAATCACTGCAGATTTGAATCATTTAGGAACAGATCCAGAGGTTACTGACAGATTAATCATTTGCAACATAGTCGGTCCAAGAGTGGGCCACGGGTCCTTAAACAGTTTTGTTGGTATAGGATCAAATTTACAGGTTGTGTTTTTTTGTAGACGTTACGAGTTTCGCCAACATGCCTAGTGAGATACTATGAAATTCTGTAAATCTAGGTAATACCTCAGTGATTGCGCCCACCTCAATAGTAGGGTGTAGTGGCTGGGTTAAGGCATGCTAGGATATGTTTAACCTAATATTGTCTATTTTCTTCTCAAAGTAATCTAAGAAATCTTGTACTGTAAAAGGACAGCGACTTACCGGTGGATGTCTATGAATAAGTGTTGCCACTGTGTCGAACAAGAACTTTGAGTTATGCTTGTTTTTGTTGATAAAATCAGAGTAAGAGATCTGGTTTGTAGCCAGTAGTGCATGTTTATAGCCTAAGATAGCATTGCGCTACACGAGGTTGAATACTCATGATTTTGAACTACGCCATTTTTGTTCTAGACCTCTAGCCTTATGCTTGAGGTCACGCAAATAATCACTGAACCAAGGTGACTGTGTTTTCTTTTGTTTTTGTGGGGGGGCGTGGTTTTAATATAGGTGGCACAATCATGTCAAGTGCAGTTTTGAGCGCAGAGTTTAAACTGTCCACAAGACTGTACACTGATTGGGCATTTTCCAAATGTGAAGCTATGATATCAGGTAGTCTAGCTTCGAGTTCAGTTGTAACTGAGGAGTTGATGTGTTGCCGCAGTGATAAATAAGGTTGTTGTTCCACTAAACACGGCAGCAAAACTATAAACCTTGTAAGTGAGTGATCAGAGGCCACTGATGCAAGAGGCATGATGTCAATATTTGTGACAGCAATACCATTTGCGATAACCGAATCCAGGGTATTTCCACTAATGTGCGTTGAATCCTGAATGCATTGCTGGAATCCTATATTTCAGTTTCAATTTATTTTCATTTATATAGCGCCAAATCACAACAGAGTTGCCTCAAAGTGCTTCACACAGGTAAGGTCTAACCTTACCAACCCCCAGAGCAAGAGTGATAAGGAAAAACTCCCTCTGAGGAAGAAACCTGAAGCAGACCAGGCTCAAAGGGGTGACCCTCTGCTTGGGCCATGCTACAGACATAAATTACAGAACAATTCACAGAACAATTCATGGACGAATATACAAGAAATGCTATTGGCGCACAGGACAGGAGGGTCGCCAACACAAATACAACTCCCATCTCTGGATGGAGCTGCACCTTAAACAGAGAGAAAAAACAGAATCAGGCATCAGAAAGACAAAAACTACTGTATAATCTGCCAGCATTAAACAACAAGAAAAACAGAAGAAATACTAAGGTGATCGCTGGCCACTAGCCCTAAACTTCACTAAAAGACCCAGAATTTAGGTCAAATTGAGGCCGCGGCGCACTCCAATTACTAATAAATGAATAAAAGAGTAAAAAGCGTAAAACAAAACTGTACCAGTATGCTCGCCATATGAAAGGGAAAATAAGTGCGTCTTAAGTCTGGACTTGAAAATCTCCACAGAATCTGACTGTTTTATTGATGCAGGGAGACGATTCCACAGAACAGGGGCACGATAAGAGAAAGCTCTGTGACCCGCAGACTTCTTATTCACCTTAGGGACACAAAGTAGTCCTGAACCCTGAGAACGTAAAGCCTGGGCCAGTACGTAAGGTTTAATTAGGTCAGCTAGGTAGGGAGGTGCCAGTCCATGAATAATTTTATAGGTTAGTAGCAGAACTGTAAAATCTGATCTCACTGGGACAGGAAGCCAGTGAAGGGATGCTAGACTGCGGTAAACCAGAAAATAGAACATTGCAGTTGTCCAATCTAGAAGAGATAAATGCATAGATCAGGGTCGCAGCATCAGCCATAGACAGGATGGGACAAATCTTCGCTATATTTCGCAGGTGGAAGAAAGCAGTCCTAGTAATATTTCTAATGTGGAGGCCAAAGGACAACGAAGGATCAAAAATGACCCCAGGGTTCCTCACTTTGTCAGTGTGATGTATGACACACGAGCCTAGGCTGAGTGTTAACTGGTCAAATTGATGCCGATGTCTCACTGGACCAAGAACCATCATTTCAGTCTTATCAGAGTTTAAAAGTAGGACGTTTCTAGACATCCAACTTCTCACTGCTGCAAGGCAATCTTCGAATGACTTTATGTGAACGAGAGTAACAGCAGTTATAACCAGCCACAATATGTGCCCAAGGGGTGCTATATAAAGGGAGAAAAGCAGGGGGCCTAAGACAGACCCTTGTGGAACCCCAAATTTCATGTCACTAAGGTTAGAGGTAGTGTTACTGTACAAAACACAGTGAGAATGACTGGTCAAGTTTGACGTCAGCCATGCAAGGGCACTCCCAGTAATCCTAAAATGATTTTCCAGCCTATCAAGTAGAATATGATGATTCACTGTATCAAATGCAGCACTGAGATCTAACAGCAACAGAACCGTAGTGGTGTCCGAATCCATTGTAAGCAGAAGATTGTTCACCACTTTAGTGAGAGCCGTCTCTGTATACATCATCTGCAGCTGCACTAGTTGACAAGTTAGAGATGAACTCACCAAATTCATCTAAGAATTCAGAGTAGGAGCGGGATGAGCTAATACAATTATTTTTCTCTTCGCAGTCTCTGAAGGTCAGGTTTTTTTGTAGAATGCAGTTTTCAAAGGATGCGGCCCCTGAACTGAGATACAGCCCATAAGGTGCTTTCTCAGTTTTTACTCAGAATTTATTGCGACCATTTGACCGATTGGACAGCAGCCAGGATTGTGGGGTGGGTCAAACCTCCTTTTGGACCTACTTCTGAGCAGGACCATCACAGCATGGTGCTGTATCAGCCAGCTTCCACAACAGCTGTAAGACAATAAAGCAAGCTGGAACCATAAATGCCAGTGGAAATGTGACAATTTATGTGTGGAACCAAACCATAGCACAAGTCATTCCAAATGCACGATTGTTATACCCGCATGACACTATGAACTACTTGACAGTTACCTGCCCTACTAAGGACAAAATGTTGGGAAAGTGTAGTGACATGGACCCACAACAGGGGGCGTAAATGAACGGACAATGGATAAGCCAAAATATAACAATTTAATGTTGCAAACTGTGCACAACGGAATACAGACAAATGCAGTTTGAGAATGATAGTCAATTATACGAAAAGTGACGTGTGGGCAGGCTCGAGGATAGAAGACGTCCGTCCAGAGAAGAGCCAGGTCCCACACGGCTTCCACCACCAACAGATCTGAAGAACACCGGAGCCGACAAGTCCTGAATCTCCAGGTGGCCACCGTCTCCAGCTGTCAGACCTGGTACTGCTGGCAGGAAGCAGAGACAGTTAATGGTGGGTGTGTGGATACACACCCAGTAAATCCTCATACACAGAAAACAGTTCCTCTGGGAGGGAGCACCTCCACCTCCGAAATAGGAACACGATAGCAGCTCCTGTTAACCACTTATATGGTTGGAGTGAGAGGCGAGGACATCGATTCTCTCACTTCCAATGGACGTCCAGGAGCTGGCGTACTGTCCATGCCGGCTCTCCATCGATGATCCGGGCAGGAGGCGGCGCTGGTCCGGGGGTGCAGAGTGGTGAAGTGTGGTAGGGCTTGATCCATGACACATGAAAGACAGGATGGATCCGCAGTGAAGCTGGTAGCTTCAGCTTCACTGCGGCCGGACTGAGGACTTTGAGGATGGGAAACGGTCCAATAAATCTGTCCTGGAGTTTGCGGGATTCTACTTGTAGTGGGATGTCTTTGGAGGATAGCCAAACCTCCTGCCCGGGCTGGTATACAGGGGCCGGGGAACGCCGGCGGTCTGCATGGGCCTTGAACCTCGTCCGGGCTTTCAGCAGGGCAGAGCAGGCAGTACGCCACACCCGACGGCACCTCCTGAGGTGGGCCTGGACCGAGGGCACCCCGACCTCTCCCTCCACGAGCGGAAACAATGGGGGCTGGTACCCCAAACATACCTTAAATGGGGAGAGGCCGGTGGCAGATGAAATTTAGCTATAGTGAGCGTACTCGAGCCAGGCCAGATGGTTGCTCCAGGCCGTCGGGTGCGTGGAGGTCATGTAGCGGAGAGCCTGCTCCAACTCCTGGTTGGTCTGCTCTGCCTGTCCGTTCGTCTGGGGATGGTACCCAGACGAGAGGCTTACGGTGGCCCCCAGTTCCCTGCAGAAACTCCTCCAGACTTGCGAGGAGAACTGGGGACCACGGTCGGTGACAACATCAGATGGAATCCCATGCAGACGTACGACATGGTGGACCAGGAGGTTTGCTGTCTCCTGGGCCGTCGGGAGCTTCGGGAGGGCCACAAAGTGGGCCGCCTTGGAGACCCGGTCCACTATCGTGAAGATGGTGGTCATGCCCTGGGACGGCGGGAGGCCCGTGACGAAGTCCAGGCCGATGTGGGACCAGGGGTGGTGAGGCACAGGTAGCGGTTGAAGGAGTCCCTGTGCCCATTGGTGGTCGGCTTTTCCCCTGGCGCAGGTGGTGCAGGCCTGGCTATACTCCCGGATGTTGGCTTCCATAGACGCCCACCAGAAGCGCTGTCGGACCACTGCCACGGTTCTTCGCACCCCTGGGTGGCAGGAGAGCTTGGAACCGTGACAGAAGTCCAAGACCGCAGCTCTGGCCTCTGGTGGGATGTATAACTTGTCCTTTGGGCCAGTTCCCGGGTCCGGGTTGCATGCCAGGGCCTCCTGGATGGTCTTCTCCACGTCCCAGGTGAGGGTGGCCATGACAGTGGACTCGGAGATGATGGTTTCCGTGGGCTCTGACAGCTCGGTTTTGACCTCCTCTTCGTGAACCCGGGACCAGGCGTCAGGTCTTTGGTTCTTGGTCCCGGGGCGGTAGGTGATTTTGAAGTTAAAACACCCAAAGAACAATGACCAGCGGGCTTGCCTGGGGTTCAGACGCTTGGCGGTCCGGATGTACTCCAGGTTCCGATGGTCCGTGAAAACCGTGAATGGAACCGCAGCTCCCTCCAACAGGTGTCTCCACTCCTCAAGAGCCTCTTTCACCGCAAGGAGTTCTCGATTGCCCACGTCAAAGTTTCGCTCAGCCGGGGTCAACCTGCGGGAAAAATAGGCACAGGGGTGGAGGACCTTGTCGGACTCCCTGCTCTGGGACAGCACGGCTCCAATATCTGAGTCAGAGGCATCCACTTCAACTATAAAGTGGCGGTTAGGATCGGGCTCCACCAGAACTGGCGCAGTAGAGAACCAGCGTTTCAACTCCCTAAACGCGGCTTCGCACCGATCCGACCAGGTGAAGGGGACTTTGGAGGAGGTCAGGGCTGTCAAGGGACTGACCACCTGACTGTAATCCTTAATGAACCTCCTGTAGAAATTTGCAAAGCCGAGGAACTGTTGCAGCTTCCTACGGCTTGTTGGTTGGGGCCAGTCTCTCACCGCCGCAACCTTGGCCGGATCAGGGGCGACGGAGTTGGAGGAGATTATGAACCCCAGGAAGGACAAAGAAGTGTGGTGGAACTCGCACTTCTCGCCCTTTACAAACAGCCGGTTTTCCAGCAACCGCTGCAGGACCTGACGTACATGCTGGACATGGGTCTCAGGATCTGGGGAGAAGATGAGTATATCGTCTAGATATATGAAGACAAACCGATGCAGGAAGTCCCGCAAGATGTCATTAACCAAAGCTTGAAACGTCGCAGGCGCATTGGTGAGGCCGAACGGCATGACCAGGTACTCAAAGTGACCTAAGGGGGTGTTAAATGCCGTCTTCCACTTGTCTCCCTTCTGGATCCGAACCAGGTGGTACGCATTCCAAAGATGCAATTTAGTGAATATTTGGGCTCCATGCAGGGGCGTGAACACCGAATCCAACAGAGGTAACGGGTATCGGTTGCAAACCGTAATTTCGTTCAGCCCTCTGTAATCGATGCATGGACGGAGTCCGCCGTCCTTCTTGCCCACAAAAAAGAAACCTGCACCCATTGAGGAAAAGGAGTTCCGGATCAACCCGGCAGCTAACGAGTCCCGGATGTAGGTCTTCATTGATTCGCGTTCTGGACGTGAGAGGTTGTACAGCCTGCTGGACGGGTACTCAACGCCCGGGATCAAATCAATGGCGCAATCGTATGGCCGGTGCGGGGGGAGAGTGAGTGCCAGATCTTTGCTGAAGACGTCAGCAAGATCGTGGTACTCCTCAGGCACCGCCGTCAGATTGGGGGGAACTTTGACCTCCTCATTAGCTGTCACACCGGGTGGAACCGAGGATCCTAAACATTCCCGGTGACAGGTTTCACTCCACTGCGTCACACCCCCAGACGGCCAATCTATCCGGGGATTGTGCTTTACCATCCATGGAAATCCCAAAATCACTCAGGAGGTAGAAGGTGTTACATAAAACACAATCTCCTCCCTGTGATTCCCAGACACAACCAATGTGACAGGCTGTGTCTGGTGTGTGATTAATGGGAGAAGGGTGCCATCTAGTGCCCATACCTTCAGTGGTGAAGGTAGGGCCACTAGAGGGAGACCAACTTCCTTTGCTCTTCTGCTATCCAGCAGATTCCCTTCCAACCCTGTGTCCACCAGTGCTGGGGCGTGAAGGGTTAGATCCCCACTCAGGATTGTGACTGGGATGCGTGTGGATTTATGGGGTTTCCCCACGTGAGTGTTATGACCCACCCTTAGCCCAGTCTCTAAGGGCTCTAGTTTTAACCGCTTGGGGCAATTCCTCTGTATGTGCTCACTCGAGCCACAGAAAAAACACTCCCCGCGGGCCAGCCTCTGTCATCTGATTTGACTTTGGCCCTGCTCGTGTCCATAGCTTCGTCAGCAGGGGGAGCTGTTGCCACACGGAGCTCTCTGGCTGTGGAGTGTGGGGACGGCGGTACCCTTTCGGACCCGGAAGGAAGAGGGACGGCTCGTGCCCGGCCACGCCCTTCGCCCCGCTCCTGACGATGTTCTTCTAGTCGGTTGTCTAACCGTATAACCAGGTCGATAAGCCCGTCAAAATCCCGTGGTTCGTCCTTAGCCAGCAGATGCTCCTTCAGGACCGGAGACAGTCCGTTTATGAAGGCAGCGCGGAGTGCAACGTTATTCCAGCCGGACATCGCTGCCGCGATGCGGAAGTCGACTGCATACTCGGCTGCACTCCGACGCCCCTGTCTCATTGACAGCAGCACGTTCGAAGCAGTCTCGCCTCTATTGGGGTGATCAAACACTAGCTTGAACTCCCGCACAAACCCAGCATATGTTGTTAGGAGCCGTGAATTCTGCTCCCAGAGCGCCGTAGCCCAGGCGCGTGCCTCTCCTCGAAGCAGATTTATTACATAAGCCACCCGGCTTGCATCTGACGCGTACATGATGGGATGCTGTGAAAAGACGAGCGAACACTGCATTAAGAAGTCTGCACACGTCTGGACACAACCTCCGTACGGCTCCGGAGGGCTTATGTATGCTTCGGGGGGGGGAGGGGGGGGTTCGTTGAACGACCACTGGACTGTCTGTATTTGGCACTCGGTCAGCAGGAGGAGGCGCTGCAGCAGCGCCCTGTGTGTGCGCTTCCACCCGAGCGGTGAGAGCCTCCATCCTCCGATTGAGTATAACGTTCTGCTCGGTTACCAAGTCTAACCAAGCAGTGAAGGTGGTTAAGATTTGCTGCAGCTCACCTAACACGCCTCCTGCTGGCGCCTGTGCACCTAGCGTTTCCATTGGTGGTTCATCCAATGGTTGACGCCCCTCGGGATCCATGACGTTGGCCGAGATATCCTGTTGGGAAAGTGTAGTGACACGGACCCACAACAGGGGGCGTAAATGAACGGACAATGGATAAGCCAAAATATAACAATTTAATGTTGCAAACTGTGCACAACGGAATACAGACAAATGCAGTTTGAGAATGATAGTCAATTATACCAAAAGTGACGTGTGGGCAGGCTCTAGGATAGAAGACGTCCATCCAGAGAAGAGCCGGGTCCCACACGGCTTCCACCGCCAACGGATCTGAAGAACACCGGAGCCGACAAGTCCTGAATCTCCAGGTGGCCACCGTCTCCAGCTGTCAGACCTGATACTGCTGGCAGGAAGCAGAGACAGTTAATCCACATACACAGCACCAGTTTGAAGAGTTTAATCAACATCATAATGTTTTGGGGTTTTTTTCCTGTGAAAATGAGCCTTCACATGAGTAGCTGCAAAGCAGTTAATGCACATATAAGCAAGTCTGCACAGAGGGCAAACTGAACAGCTGGTTGAGAAGAGAAGGACCTTGAAGTGAATTCACTGAGTTTTCTTTTGCCTCACTTGGTGTTTTTGTGCCGATTCTTGCTCTGAGTGGAGTAAGTGCACAGGTAAGCTTCCAGCTTATTGGTCCAGACTCAGATGGAAGAAATCCTTGATGGGCTCTGACATGTAAGAGCAGTGATTGTTGTGACTCTGCAGGCTGAGACAGACACACATACACACATAAGCAAGAAAACACCCTCACACATACACACAGAGGTTCGTCTTCTCACAAGGTGCAATAATTCCTCGTTATTCTAAAGTCGATGTTTGCAAAATATTTCAATAATTCTCAGTTGTTGTTTTGTTAATGCTGCTTTGTTTTTTGACCAGTTTAACAGAGATTAGCAGAGCCCAAAATACTACGTCACTTCACAAATATCACGGTTTACTGATGCTGAGTTGAGCTTATATTGGTTAAGTAGTACAGAGAATGATTTTCTACAAAAGCAGATTTCAGCTACAGTTTTCCAGAAGGCACGTGGGTGACTTGAGCCTACAGTATATGAAGCTGTGTAACTGGTGATGTGACATGCAAATGTTGCACTGTCCCATCCCCAGTTTCTGCAATAACATCCACAGAAGCCTGTAACTCCTTGAGAGTTGTCTTGGTAGCTTCCCTCACTTGTCTCTTTCTTGCATGATCTCTTATTCATTCATTTCCTGATGCTTATCTTGGTTCAGGTCTCAGTGGCAGTAAACCAAGCAGCTCATTCCACACTTCCCTATCCTCAGCCAAGTACTCTAACTCTTCCTGGGGGATCCCAAGGATTTCCTAAGCCACCTGGGAAATATCCCTCCAGCATGTCAATTTCAATTTATTTCATTTATATAGCCCCAAATCACAATAAAGTCGCCTCAAGGGGCTTCACACAAGTAAGGTCTAACCTTACCAACCCCCAGAGCAAGCACACAGGTGACAGTGGTAAGGAAAAACTCCCTCTGATGATTTGAGGAAGAAATCTCAAGCAGACCAGACTCAAAGGGGTGACCCTCTGCTTGGGCCATGCTACCACATATACAGCAAATTTTGCCAGTGCACAGGACGGGAGTGTTGCAGAAACAGACACCACACCCATCTCTGGATGGAGCCGCACCTCAAACAGAGAGAAAAAACAGAATCAGGCATCAGAAAGACAACAAATACTGTATAATTTGTCGGCATTAAGGAACAAGAAAAACAGAAGAAATACTAATGTGATCGCCGGCCACTAGCTAGAAGCTTCACTATAAGACCCAGACTTTAGATAAAGTTGAGGCCGCGGCCCATTCCATTTCCTAATAAAATGAATTTAAAAGAGTAAAAAGCATAGTACCATACTATGCCAGTATGCTAGCCATACGAAAGGGAAAATAAGTGCGTCTTAAGTCTGGACTTGAAATTCTCTACAGAATCTGGCTGTTTTATTGATGCAGGGAGATGATTCCACAGAACAGGGGCACGATAAGAGAAAACTCTGTGACCCGCAGACTTTTTATTCACCCTATGGACACAAAGTAGTCCTGCATCTTGAAAACGAAAGCCTGGGCCGGTACGTAGGGTTCCTTAGTCTTCCATGGGGTGTCCTCCGAGCTGGACGTGCCTGGAAGACCGCCGTAAGGAGATGACAAGGGGACAGCCTCACCAGATGCCTGAACCACCTCAGCTGGCTCCTTTCAATATGAAGGAGTAGCTACTTCACAGAGATTTCCCATGCAGTACCATACTGTTGGTATTTATGAATGAATGATGTAAATAAAGGCCTAGACACATTCAGTGACTTAGAAATATTCAGCCCAGTCTCACCTTTTTGTGGGTGTTGTTGTTTTTTTGCTTGTTTTTGTAATACCGTCATGAAATATATTACATTTTCGTCATGTGCTCAACCTTCAAACACTAATTTTAACACTTACCTGACCTTAACCATAACCCCAATGCCGCCCCCACCGTGTCACTCCCAGTTTTGTGAAGAGCAAAAGTCAGTCCCTTCGGCTGCTCCCTTGTTTCCACTTGAGGTCGCCACAGTAGCTCTGCATGTTGATTTGGCACAAGTTTTACGCCGGATACCTTTCCTGATGCAGCTCCACATTATATGGAGAAATGTGGCAGGGGTGGGGTTTGAACCAAGAACCTTCTGCACTGAAACCAAGCGCACTAACCATTTGGCCACCGACCAAATATTTCTGTAACACCATCACGAACTTGGCGTGCGATTTGTGCATCCATCCTCTGATTTTTTGCAAGGGGCTGGAAAATGTGATGATTTGTGTTAACAGCAATGCTGATATTTAGTTTGTTCAATTAGTCATGACCTCTGAAAATGTAGGGACTCTATGTAAAAATGGCTGTAATTCCTTAAAGCTACAGTGCATAGAATTCAGACGCGTTTATTCACAGAAATCAAATACAGCGTTCAGAATCATCTGTCAGTGTATTGTTACTTGCAACAATGAATCTGTGTTTCATGATGTTAGAATGAGCCCTTCATATTTACATGGGAGTGGACCCCCTCATGGAGGCTGCCATGTTGCACAGCCATGTTGATGCAGTAGTCCAAAAGGGACATTTTTAACCCATCTAACATTTTGCAACACAACCGGAAGGCTGAAGAAAAAAGAAGATGAATCAGTGGTTGATCCCCTTATGATTACATTAGATTCGACAGAATTTTATTGATCCCTTGGGAAGACTCCCTAAGGCAGGGGTGGGCAACTTGTTCCAGAAAGGGCCAAGAGGGTGCAGGTTTTCTTTGCAGCCACTGACTCCACCAGGTGGTTTCACTGATTAACTGATTCCATCTGCTCAAAGTGATATTAATCAGTGAAATCACCTGGTGGAATCAGTGGCTGCAAAGAAAACCCTCTTGGCCTTTTCTCAAACAAGTTGCCCACCCCTGCCCTAAGGGAAATTGAGGTTCCAGCAGCACTGTATACCTGCACACAGGGTAAGAAGCGCACAGATTATCTAAAGTGAAAGTAAAAAAGAAAAACAGTTTATAGTATAAATACCAGACATACTGATCAATACTGGTTTACTGGCTACTACTGTTCCTCTCATTCCTGTCCTCTGTCTTCCTGTTACTCCTCCTCCCCCTGAGTGAGGAGTCGTACAGTCTGATGGCCTGAGGGACAAAGGAGTTTTTCAGTCTGTTGGTCCTGCACTTGGGAAGGAGCAGTCTGTGGCTGAAGAGGCTCCGCTGGTTGCTGATGACGGTGTACAGAGGGAGACTGGCATCATCCATAATGTTCAGCAGTTTGTCCAGTGTTCTCTTCTCTGTTAACACAGAGTTCAGCTTCATGTCAACCACAGTATACTCGGTGCTACTGCAGGCTAACAAGTTTGAGGACCCCGATTGATGTGAAATGGAGGATCGCACATGTTGTTTGTCACAAGAAAAGACAAGGGCGTGTGAATCCCCTTCACCAAAGAAGCAAAAACTTTAATGATCCAGTCACACAGTATACGGCGAAAGCTGAACGATGGAAAAAAAGACCCAAAGTCACAAATCATCAAGAAAAAGTTGACGAATGAGCCTGGACTTCTCCCATCACCGAAAAGTCTGCTAGTCCAGAGCATATAAAAGTTCAAAACAAAACCAAAACTAACAAAAGAAAACGAAGCGAACGGCGACCTTGACACTTTAAACAAAATCAAAACAAAACATTCCTGATGACGTAACTTGATAGTGTGTATCAGACTGAGCGCCAGCCTGTGAACAATACTGCAGCCAACGTGCGCTCCCACAGCACCTGCAGGCGCACCTGCTGTCTGTGGCTGGAGACGGCATGTGAACATGCACACAGCTGTCTGTGGCGCACAGCTGTTCGTGTGCGCGCACACAACCTCTCCAGTCACAGACGGCATGCGAACATGCACACAGCAGTCTGTGGCGCAGAGCCGTTTGCGTGCGCGCACACAACCTCTCCAGTCACAGACGGCATGCGAACATGCACACAGCAGTCTGTGGCGCAGAGCCGTTTGCGTGCGCGCACACAACCTCTCCAGTCACAGACGGCATGCGAACATGCACACAGCTGTCTGTGGCGCAGAGCCGTTTGTGTGCGCGCACACAACCTCTCCAGTCACAGACGGCATGCGAACATGCACACAGCTGTCTGTGGCGCACAGCTGTTCGTGTGCGCGCACACAACCTCTCCAGTCACAGACGGCATGCAAACATGCATAAATTGTTCAAGTAGTTGATAAAACGTTCTTGCCGTTATTGTTACTGTATGACAACATTGCTTTTCGTCCCACACTTGGACGAGTCACATTCAGCTCGCAGATCTTTAGTTATTGATCCGTTCAGATATTGCCAATGTTCATGCAAGACGTCGGACGTGGGAGGTTGGACGACAATCAAGCGCAACACTGACGGTACGGGAAGTACGCAAATGATGAGGAACGTCAAGACAGATAGCAAAATGGAATACGAATGAATTGAAGTTGTTGTCGGGATTCATTAACATTTTTCAACAGTTTTAAAATTCTGACAAAGCACTAGCTGCAGGAACAAAGCTGGACGACGGTTAAATGATGTCTCCGAAAGTCAACGCAAGTCCAGATTTCTTCTTTCGTTTTGGCTTCGATGTCCTTCGTTAGTGCCGTGTGACCAGGGCTTAACTGAAACAAAATCATGACTGGTGATGACACCGTGCAAGCTACAACCTCGCCACTAGACGGCACTAAATCCAACACACTGCAGCTTTTATGATTTAAGTGATATTTTTATTAAACCTCTTGAATTAAAGCTGAAAGCTGACAGGACAAGCACATCTTGATTGTTTCATTTCAACTCTATGGCGGAAATTATGTTGCTATCCAAATCCTAATATCCTTGACTGTAATTCTTGTAATTTCCAAGAAATTGTGCTGTATGCATGTGTGCATACTACTACAAACTATGTGGCACTCTGATTCCAACAATTCCAGCGTCACAACTGCGAGTGTGCCGCTCTGTGTGTCCTGCCTCGTTGGCAGTAATGCAGCGGAGTTTAGGCAGAGTGAATGATCACACTGTATATAGGGATTTGATTGCAACCCAGAATTCAGGCCACATTCTCCGTCTGTCAGCTACCAGCGAGCTGCTTGGCATCAACATTTTGCTCCCCCCCCCCCCCCCCCCCCCCCCCCCCCCCCCCACACACACCACCTCCCTAATTCTTTATCCCCTTACTATTTCCAACAAATTTATTTATCTAGCCCCACCATACTCCACCCCCATCTCCCTGGGAAATCACATGCATATGTTGCAATATTCGTGCACACCCGACCATATTTTCACAAACGCCCATATGAGCACACGCGTGACTCCAGTCATAATTAGTCCCTGCAGATGAACTAAATGATGATGTCTGGTTGTAACAGATTAAACATTTGTTTATTCGGAGTACCTGGTGCCTGGTTTCTAGTAACAGAAGTTTATGAAACCAAATTAAGTATCTGTGCCAGTTCCCACTGGACTGACAAAACTTGCTGCTCATCACAAATTTGTAGAGAATATTGGAATGTTCATCCCCTCTGACCCACAGCGATGTTTTCTGCGTGTGTCTCTCTGAGTGTGTCTTCTCTAATGTCTGTGTTTTCGTATACATTTATTGCACATGTAGGTCTGCTTTCATGTTTTCGTGCTGTGATGTGGCTCTATGTCACAGATCTGTAAAAAGCGAACTCATTTGCAAACACAGAGAAGCAGGAGTCTTTAAAGGAAAAAGAAAATACCATGTACCGCAAATAACTTTGGGTCTTAATGCATTTTGTGAATCAAAAGCAAAAGATTTTCTGCAACATAACGGGCCCTATCTTGCCAATCTATATAGCACATGGTCTAAAGGGCATCGTGCATTTGGGGATTTTACTAATCTGAGTACCAAGTAGCACGCAGGCTGCAAATGAGTTGTATTTAGTTGCTTAATTAGTCATGGGTTTGTTTTAGACACAACTTGAGTTAAACCAATCAGATTGTCATCTGTTGAGTTGTATGCACTGGAACACAGTGCATTGCTATTTAGATGGTGAACTCAGTAGGCAACAGAAATTAGAGTTTTTCTGGTGAAAGAACAATTTGGGTGCAAATCATCAATGAACACATCATTCAAGGGAGCAGCTTCCACCACAGCTCCCTGAGGTGAAGCATTTGAGCACCTCATTCCTGCAACACCTCCACCCACCCGACTTCCAGACAGCCCAGATGGGACTCTGTGGTTTGGACATACTTTGAAACAAATGAAGACAATGATAGAAAAGTGGACCGTAACCTTTCCACAAAACTGCTAAGGCAACGGGCATGAAATAGTTATATTTAATCTCTTAATTAGTAATGGTTATATTTTAAGCATAACATGACATAAAAAAAAATCAGATTGTGATTTTTTTTTGTCTCAAAGGTAATCATTTATACTTTATTACAATTTAGAATTATTGATATTTATAGTTTATATTGTAATGGCCTAGTAGCAGGGGTGGTGGCCAAGTGGTTAGTGCTCTTGGTTTTGGTGCGGTAGGTTCCCGGTTCAAATCTCACCCATACCACATTTCTCCATATAATGTGTAGTTGCATCAGAAAAGGCATCCAGTGTAAAACTTGTGCCAAATCAACATGCAGATCCACCTTGGATTTGCTGTGGCAACCCCAAGTGCAAACACAGGAGCAGCCGAAGGGACTAACTTACTAACTATTGTAATGGCTTGGTAAAATAGATGCATTTTCATTCCTTCTTATGAGTATCTGTAAAATTATGTTTATGAGGTCTGTTAGAAAACTATCCGAGCTTTTTATTTTTTTTTTAAACTATATGGATTTGAATCATGTGCGCTTGCATTAGCCAAGCTCAAACCTCGTGCGTATGCGTGAGTTTTTTCACGCCTGTCGGTTGTGTCATTTGCCTGTGGGCAGGCTTTGAGTGAGCACTGGTCCAGCCCCCTCGTCTGAGCGATGGCTGAGTGATTGGAGCAGCGCTGAATCAAATTTTTTCAGAAACCATTCGGAAGATTCAGACGGCTTTCGGTGAAGATACTCTGGGTGTCACACAGATTAAGGATCATTACAACTGGATTAAAGACAGCCCACAGCGGCGCCAGGCGCACCGCGCTCTGAGCGGCCATCGGCAGGCTGAAACGACCAGATCATTTCCAAAGTGAAGGCTGTGTTGATCCGGGACGTCGTCTGACTACCAGAGAAATTGTGGAAGAGGTGTACATCAGCACTTTTGCGGAACATTCCACTGTTACAGGAGATTTTGTAATGAAAGACGTGTGGAGGAATTCGCGCGTCGGGACGGAGCTGCTCATGGCGCACAACAAAAAGCACGTTCCTGTTGGAAACCATTCGGAAGATTCAGACAGCTTTCGGTGGCTTTTCAGTCGAGTGAGTATCCGAGAAATTGTGTAACAGCTGGGCATGTCACAACTTGTCCTGCGAGACTTCCAACACGGACGTGTTTTTTGACCTCTCAAGTTCCATCAGGGTGGATGGAGAGTGTTGGTGCACAGCCATTTTCAGATCTCTCCAGAGATGTTCAATTGGATTCAGGTGTGGGCTCTGGCTGGGCCACTCAAGGACATTCACAGAGTTGTCCTGAAGCCACTCCTTAGATATTCTGGCTGTGTATATCTAAGGTGAGATGAACTCATCTCACCTGCTCAAAGTGATGTTTATCAGTGAAATCACTTGCTAGAGTCAGTGGCTGCAAAGAAAACCTGCACCCTCTCAGCCCTTTCTGGAATAATTTGGACACCACTGGACTAGGCAATGAGCGGTGCCTGGCATTCACGCCAAAGAGTTCAATCTTTGTCTCATCAGACCAGAGAATTTTGTTTCTGATAGTCTGAAAGTCCTGCAGTTGCCTTTTGTCAAACTCCAGGTGGGCTGCCATGTGCCCTTTACTAAGGAGTGGCTTCAGTCCAGCCACTCTACCATACAGGCCTGATTGGTGGATTGTTACAGAGATGGTTGTCCTTCAGAAGGTTATCCTCTCTCCACAGAAGAATGCTGGAGCACTGATAGAGTGATCATCGGGTTCTTGGTCACCTCCCTGACTAAGGCCCTTCTCCCCCAGTCACTCAAGTTTGACGGGTGGTCACCTCTGGAAAGAGTGTTGGTGAATCCCAACTTCTTCCATTTACAGATGATGGAGGTCACCGTGCTCATTGGGACCATCAAAGCAGCAGAAATGTTTCTGTACCCTTCCCCAGATTTGTGTCTCGAGACAATCCTGTTTCAGAGGTCTACAGACAATTCCTTTGGCTTCATCCTTGGTTTGAGATCTGACAGGTGTGTGCCTTTTAATCATGTCCAATCAACTGAATTTACCACAAGTGGACTCCAATTAAACTGTAGAAGCATCTCACGGATGATCAGTGGAAACGGGATGCACCTGAGCTCAATTTTGAGCTTCATGCCAAAGGCTCTGTATACTTGAGTACATGTGATTACATTTTTTATTTTTAATAAATTTGCAAAAATCTCAAAAAACCTTTATCCACATTGTCATTATGGGGTATTGCGTGTAGAATTTTGAGGAAAAAATGAATTTCATCCATTTTGGAATAAGGCTGTAAGATAAAAATGTGGAAAAAATGTATCACTCTGAATACTTTCTGGATGCACTGTAACCATCATAAGCACTTGAAGAAAGATAAGGAATAACCTTCATACTTCTCATTATCTGACTTGTTTGCACTTTGTGGAACACATTGAGGACAATGCGGAGGATGACCAGACTAACGTTTTAAAAATGTAATTTAACAAAGTTTATTTACATTTAGTGAAGTACATAGTTACATATTTAGTGGAAACATGAAGAAGTTTACTCTTGAGTTCTTTGTGTCTCATACAATAATATTAATCAGCCCATAAACCCAAGTGCAGGACCAACAGGCTGAAAAACACCTTTGTCCCTCATGAGACTGTACAACTCCTCACTCAGGGGGAGGAGGAGTAACAGGAAGACAGAGGATGGGAAGGAGAGGAGCAGATGTAGCCAGTAAGACAGTATTTCTGGTATTTATATTTACTTTTTGAAAATTGTTTCTTACTTCTACTTTTGATACTCTGTGTGTTCTTACCAAGTGTGCTACTGTCCAATGCTGGTGGAACCCCAATTTCCATGAGAGAGTCGTCCCAAGGGATTAATAAAATTTTATCTAATCTAATGAATGGTGTTTGCGTTATACATGAATAATCTGGTGAATAAATGCATTTTGCTTATTGTTGCATGAAGCAATAACAACACATTTCCAAAATAAATTTGACATATAGACCGACGCAACGTATATGTTTTTCTTTTTCCTCTTTATGACGCACTTTTGAATAGACGTGGCTAACACTCTGGTGCAACTAAGAGTCCAGAAAACATCATTCCACAGTTTAACTTCTGCAGTGTTTATAACATAAACCTCTCTTAAGTTCAACATCTTTCTCTGTCACACACACACACAGAATGACCATCATCGAGCCAAGAATAGACACGCATCCCCTCTCCGCTGTCTCCAAATAACATTGATATATGAGTTAGCTGTGATATGTGAGGTTAAGTACAAAGACGGTTGACGCTGACGGCAGTTCTTGGTGGGCGCGGGGGGATGCTGGGTAGGTAGATAGTGAGGGAGAGGTTAGGCGCGTGGGTGTGCTGAATGATTCATACACACTGCACTCACGGAACGGCTGCCACAACAGCAGGTGGATATGATGGAAAGAAAACATTTCTCTCCATCTCATGTCAGAGTACAAAGTTATCGATTTGGCCACAAAGCTCACTTGGAGTAGGTGTTCTACATACTTGGCCCACCAACTAATTTTATTTTACATTGAAAAACAGGATCCCCCAGTAAAAGCAACTCATCTTTTTGGATCTTGTTGTTTAGGTCTTTTTTTTTTTGTCTCTCCATTGTTTCTCACCTCTGCTCTGCCCTCGCTGGACCTTCTCTCTCCTCCAGTCTTCCAAGGCCGTGCATAGCACGAGATAACAAATGGCAGAGTCGGGTACAGAGGATAGGCTGGCAGGATCGCTGTTTATGGACGTTTGAGCCCAGTCTCTGAGAAAGGTAATTTCACGCTTGGCGGCGCTAACTCCTATCCCAACATTGTGCCGGTGATTAATTAGCCTTTTTAAACGAACAAACTGGGAGCCAGGTGAAGATGTTAATTACCCCACCGATGTGCAGATTGGGTATAGTCACCGTCCTGCAGCCCCGTTTAAACATGTACGTGCTCAAACATGCACAGCCCGGTGTGCACGTAGGAAAGACAGCCTGCTTTTGTGAGCAACATGGTGCCAAATCAAGAGAAACATGTTTTTATTAGAGCTGAATAAACAGTTCACCTTCCTAGTAACTCACTATCACAGTATTAAGATAAAAGCAATAATGCTGCAACAACAAAAAGGACCTGAAAACCCACTAAAAGAGTCTGAGCCGTGCAAAGAAACAAATGAGATTACACGGCTAACACCTGAATCATCAGTGTTATGTAACAGCCATAAAATATTTCTGTCTGCTTTGTTACACTCTGAATGGATGCTGCAGCGTGGAGCAGAGCTTAAGTATGTAATATCATTTTTCATGAACAGAGCATTTTCATCAATCTTTATGTGACATGCACATCTATTTGGAGAGTTATGCGATCGTTGGGGTTTGTCTCTTAGCTGGAACAGTCCAACGTTTACAGCTCATGTCCACAAGCATGGGTTGAAGCATCAATCTTATCAAGAAAAAAAAGTTGCTCAGTTTTACTTTTGCCTTGGATGTGATTTTTGGGCCACTTTTTTTTTTTTTAGTGTTGCAGAGCAGGTAGCTCAGTGGGATAAAATGGAGACACGGGCTCGATTCCCAATTAGGGAATCGAGCCAACACGGACATGGACAACACGCTTCATCTGCATCATCCCACCCCACCCAGCTAGTAATCTGCAATGCATTGGCATCCCATCTATTGGAAGTCATAGACTCCCATCGTCTTCATAATGTGGAATCAAGGATAGGAATGGGCACCAACAGGCCTCAGGCCCTCTGTTGGACTTACAATCCCAATTCCAATGAAGTTGGGACATTGTGTAAAATGTAAATAAAAACACAATACAATGATCTGCAAATCCTCTTCAACCTATATTCAATTGAACACACCACAAAGACAAGATATGTAATGCTCAAACTGATAAACTTTATTGTTTTTGCGCAAATATTTGCTCATTTTGAAATGGATACCTGCAGCACGTTTCAAAAAAGCTGGGACAGTGGTATGTTTACCACTGTTACATCACCTTTCCTTCTAACAACACTCAGTAAGCGTTTGGGAACTGAGGACACTAATTATGAGTGTCATGACTGGGTATAAAAGGAGCATCCCCAAAAGTCTCAGCCGTTCACAAGCAAAGATGGGGCGAGGATCACCACTTTGTGAACAACTGCATGAAAAAATAGTCCAACAGTTTAAGAACAATGTTTCTCAATGTTCAGTTGCAAGGAATTTAGGGATTCCATTACCTACAGTCCATAATATAATCAAAAGATTCAGAGAATCTGGAGAACTTTCTACACGTAAGCAGCAAGGCCAAAAACCAACACTGAATGCCCATGAGCTTCGATCCCTCAGGTGGCACTGCATTAAAAACTGCCATCATTGTGTAAAGGATCTGGACTCAGGAACACTTCAGAAAACCATTGTCAGTTAACACAGTTTGTCGCTACATCTACAAGTGCAAGTTAAAACTCTACCATGCAAACCGAAAGCCATACATCAACAACATCCAGAAACACTGCCACCTTCTCTGGGCCTGAGCTCATTTGAAATGGACAGACGCAAAGTGGAAAAGTGTGCTGTGGATTCAACTGCATATAGGTTGAAGAGAATTTGCAAATCATTGTATTCTGTTTTTATTTACATTTCACACAATGTCCCAACTTCATTGGAATTGGGGTTGTAGTTCAACAAGGACACTCCTTTCACATTTGGTGAATTATTTCTTTTACACAAACTCTTCATAAATATCACTACAGCATCAGTATTCTGACAGACTCTGACATCGTAAAAATGTTGGAATCCAAAACTTCTTTTAAAAACACATTAAACTATGAATTTTTGCTTGAATATTCTTTGATTAATTTAATGTATTAATTATTAATTATTTATTTATTTATTTATTCTTTGAGTAACTATCCCTTTACTCACATTGCAAAAACCTTCATTTTAACATTCAACTCGTATTATTGAAAGTAGTGTTTATCTTTTGCCTGCTTTGTGTTAACACTATCAAAGAGCAGAAAAATCTGAGACGAAGCATTAAACTTTAAAAGATGAATTTGACTCTAACGAGCATGTCGGCGCTGATCTACTTCTAATCATTCGCACTTTGCATCTCAGGGAAAATCAAGCGGAAAGTTTTCTAACAAAAGCAAGCTCTTAACTTGTCCAATTAAACTCGGGTTTGCTGTTGCTCCAACTCCGTAAGGGACCTTTCTATATGGGTGCGACTCATATTTTTGCTTGAAGTGTGGACTTCCTTCTAAATGTGAGCTAAGACAGCAGGCAACCTATTAAAGACTCAATTAGCTGGCGTGCATATTGGATTCCTGCGGCTATCTGTCCTGTTGAAACACCATTACAGAGCGGCAGAGAGGGGAAAGAGGAGAGATAAAGTGGAGAAACTCACTGGCAGGGAGAGAATAAGAGACAAATGGGGAGGGTGAACCTTGAGCCGCCGGCATCAGACAACGATTAGAACCTGGCAAACATAATGTAATCTCACATACACATAAGTTACGGCCTCGCTTTTCTCCTGTTGCATTAAAAAGAAAAAATCTGACATTCAATATAGTGTGCTGGTAATCCAGTAATTTAATATAAGAATGATACGAATATTCAGTTTAACAAAGGCCTCTGGTTTGGAAGTGGATCTACTGTGTCAGCAAATCTGATTTTTTGCTGACTTCTCAAATCTTTTCAAATGTGGAACACAAACTGAAATTTGGGCCCGAAGTAAAAAAAAAAAAAAAAAAAACCAATGCAGAATAATAGCAATTATACTAGTACGTGATTTGACAGCTAATTATTGCAAAGTTGATGTGTCTCTCAGTCTCCTGTTCACTTTTTTATTTCTGCCCTCTATATTCTGTTGCAGTTTTTCCAACATAAAAGATATTCACTCACATTTTATCGCTTCAAAACAGAGAATCGCAGAAGATGCAAGGAACCTAAAGACACTCTAGTAATAAAATGTCATCGCCTGTAACACAATGTCACACTTTTTTTTTTTTTTCCTTTGGCCACATTTATATATAATAATACAGTCCTTGCAAGAGGATTGTGACTGAACAGTTTTGACAATATGGTCACTGTTTTTGGAATCGACTCTTGCAGGTCAGAGCCATTATTGTTTTGAAGACACGGCTTTGCTTCTGCATTTAAGTTTGGTTTGTTTTGCATTGACGTGAGTACTTTTTCAGGTTGCTGGAGGTTGTTTCCTAAAGGAAGATGTTGGTGCCACCATTTTATTGTCTACTGTCACAAGCTTTCTGTGGCCAGCTGTAGAGACTCATTTTTTAGCACGAAGCTATCTTCATGTATTCAGTGTGACCGTAGTGCATTTCTGTCAGGAGATGTTTGACGTATACTTATCTTTAAGGTGACCAAATTTTGGAAATGAAAACCAGGAGGTATGACACAACTTTAACTTAAAGGTGAACTCTGGGATTTTTCAGCCTGGGTGAGATGTTGAGACGTTTTGGGGTTCATCTTTTCACCCAGGACAATATTTTAATTGGTGCATTATTGACTTGGAGGGTGTATGCATCATGACACCTGGATAAAGGTTCAAGTAGGGGATTGCCTGTTGGGGTGAAATACGGTGGAGACCTTGTGTGCCCAGTGGCCGCTAGAATAGGAACCATGAACACAAGATGGCCAACAGGCCTCTGATGAAACAAGAAGTCCTCAATGGCGCATTGGGCAGAAGAGGTGATGGCTTGTAACACAATGGCTGTGAAGGTGGATGAAGGCTGTAGCAGACCCCAATCATGTGAGATTTTGCAGCCATCGGACCAGGCTAAGAATCTGTCAAGAACTGTGTGTTTGTCAGCATGCAACAACATTCCCATGTTAAACAAACTCACTCACAGGCGTCTCTAGACTTACACTGCGTATAGAATTGTACCATCCCATCCAGGAATTGACCAAGAGACAATCTTCTTCACCACTGAGGGATTGGGACAATGAATGACATAGAAAGAAAACATTGTCATGGAGTGCACAGCTACATAATGTGACAACCCAAACTGAATCTCAAGAACACTGTATCATCTGGTGGTGGTAGTAGTGTTTTACTTCAAGTGGAAGTGGTGAATTGCACAAAGTGAATGGGATAAACCTCAAACCAGCTAGAAGACAGATTAAACATGGAAACAACTGGCTGTGCCACCAGGACAGTAACTCTAAACACACACCAAAGCTGGGTAAAATGGCTACAACAAAGCTTTTGAAATGGCATTACCAACATCCTGATCTTAACCCCACAAAAAATATCTGTGCCTATTGAAAATGAATATTTTTCAAATTTTCAGTAATATTTTTCACAAAATGTCTCCCATTATGAAAATGTGTTGGTAAATATTTAATTGGTTCTCTTAATTGAATTGCCTGAGCCCAAAAACTTATATTTAGAAACCAAGATCATACAAATAGCTCATATAAATGTTTGGTTTTTTTCTGGTGGCCGTGTAAGATTTTGGTAAATTTTTTTCTTAAAAATCCCACTATCATGAATTTGCTCAGGAAACAATGGTCATGGGGCTCAATGGGAGGGTCCTCTACTACAATGCCCTTGGTAAAGGAAATGTACACTTCTGTAAAGGCAGTTTTATGGAAAAAAAATACATTGAGATTTTAAAGCACCATATGCTTTTTTATACATTAGAATGCAAAACCATCTTCTGCCCACAATACAAAGGCATAGCCGTGGAAGAAGAGAATGCAGTGCGTTTTCCAAATATGATGATGATGATGATGATGATGATGATGATGATGATGATGATGAAAACTGTTTATTTCGAACATTTGATACAACAACAATTACAAGATAGATCAGTAAAGACAACAACAAAAAAGTTCCTACTGTGTACCCAACATGTCCGAAAAGGGGTAGGGTGAAGCATCAGCTTATTTATCCCTACCCCTTCTTCCCCACAACCTTTGCCCTTTGCCACATATACACATAGATTCCTACACACCTAAACCGATATCAATATATATATATATATATATATATATATATATATATATATATACACATATATATACATATATACACACACATATACATATATATACATACACATATATATATACACATATACACACATATATACACAAACATAAATATACACCTACACATACCTACTTACATACAAAATACTATATATTTACAAGCCGAAGCAAAAAACAAAAACACCCTAACCCTCATTACCCTTCCTCCTCCCTATACCTAGAAAAAAACATATTTTTGTACCGCTGTTTGAACTGGTTCATGCTTGGACATTGCTTGAGCCCCACTCCCAATCTGTTCCACATCCTCAACCCACAGACAGAAATACAGAAACCTTTTAATGTTGTTCGTGCCCACTGATGCTTTAAATTAAATTTCCCCCTCAGACTGCAATCCCCTGATCTGTTAAAAAACATATTTTTAATATTTGCTGGAAGTAAATTGTTTATTGCTTTATACACGATTTGTACTGTTTGAAAATAAACCAAGTCTGTGAATTTTAAGAATTTGGATTGTGAAAATAGTGGATTTGTATGATCTCTATAGCCAGTATTATGAATAATTCTTATAGCTCTTTTCTGCATTACTGATAGTGATTGTGTTGTACCTTTATAAGTATACCTCTGCACAGTACTGTAAATATGGTAAAACCAGTGAGCAGTAAAGAATGTGGAGTGAGTTGTGGTCCAGAATATGTTTCGCTTTGTTTAGAACTGAAATGCTTCTTGACAGTTTACTTTGTATATCTTTTATATGAGTCTTCCAGTTTATCTTATCATCTATTATCACCCCCAGAAACTTATTTTCATGTACCCTTTCAATATCTACCCCCTCGACTTGTAACTGAACCTGTATGTCTGTATTACAATAGCCAAATAACATGTATTTTGTTTTACTTAAGTTTAATGATAATTTGTTTCTGTCAAACCATATTTTCAATTTTCCCATTTCTATACTGATCCTCCTCAGTAACTCCTGCAAATCCCCCCCTGAACAAAAAAATGCTTGTGTCATCTGCAAATAATACTAATTTTAATATTTTGGAAACATTGACAATATCATTTATATAAATTAGAAACAGTTTTGGACCCAATACTGACCCCTGTGGGACGCCACAAGCATTGTCCAAGCATGATGATGTATATTCCCCCAACTTCACAAACTGTTTTCTGTTACTTAAGTAGCTTCTCACCCAGTGCAACACCAACCCCCTAATCCCATACTGTTCAAGTTTATTGATTAATATGTCAGCCTTTTTAAGGTCTATAAATATTCCAACTGAATGTAATTTGTGGTCTATGGCGTTTGTAATCTCCTCAACTGATTCTATTAATGCAAGTGATGTTGAACTATGCTCTGAATCCATATTGACTATCAGTAAGTAATTTATGTTTATTTATGAATTTGTCTAATCTATTATTGAATAACTTTTCTAATAATTTGGAAAATTGTGGAAGCAAAGAAACAGGTCTATAATTTGTGAAGTGGTGTCTATCCCCAGTCTTATACAGCGGCACAACCTTAGCTATTTTCATTTGATTGGGAAATTTACCGGTTTGAAATGATAAGTTACAGATGTATGTTAATGGTTCTACAATCCATTCAATGACCTGTTTTACCACCACCATATCAATTTCATTTAAATCGGTAGATGTTTTATATTTACAATTATTCACAATGTCTATAATTTCTTTTCCATCCACTGCTGTGAGGAACATTGAACAGGGATTTCTTTCTATGAGATTATTATCCCAATCCTCAGGTTGGGAATTGGGAATTTTTTCTGCCAAGCTTGATCCAATATTTACAAAAAAATTATTAAAACCGTTGACTACCTCATCCTTATTTTCCTTCTTGACATTATTATCAATGAAATACTGAGGGTAACTCTGTTTTTTATTACCATTTTTGATAATGCTATTTAATATATCCCATATTCCTTTAATATTGTTTTTGTTATTATATAATATGTTACTATAATATTCCTTCCTACATACCCGTATAATATTAGTTAATCTATTTTTGTATTTCTTATATCTATTTTCTGCCTCTTTAGTCTTTAGTTTTATGAATTCTCTATACAATGTATTTTTCTTATTACATGCATTTCGTAACCCTTTCGTCATCCATGGTCGAGCTTGGATTTTTTGTTTTCTGTAGTCTTGTTTAATTGGACAATTTTTATCATATAATGATGTAAATATTTGTAAAACGTTTCATATGCACTATCAACATCACTTTCACTGTATACCTTTTCCCAGTTTTGCTCCTGTAAATCCTTCTTTAGTGTGTTCATGTTTTCCTCTGTCCGCACTCGCCTGTATTTTATTTTCTCCTCTGGCTGATTCCGCCGATGGTTTCTATTATAAACGATGAAAACTGGTAGATGATCACTAATGTCATTGATTAATAATCCACTCACAGTGTTATTCTCAATATCATTGCTGAATATATTATCAATTAAGGTAGCACTATGGGATGTAATTCTGCTTGGCCTGGTGATTTTTGGATATAAACTCATACTGTACATTATACTGATAAATTCATCTGTTATTTTATGCTTATTTGGATTGAGCAGATCAATATTTAAGTCACCACAAATGAACACAGTTTTTTGATTAGTTTTTGAGAACATTTTTCCCATACAGTCAGTGAATGTTTCAATACTAGATCCTGGTGCTCTATATATACAGCTAATACATTTTTGCTTTTTTCTTCACATATTTCAATAGTTATACATTCTAATAAGTTATCAATCACAGTTGTCATATTGTCTACTATTTTATAATCCATGTTCTTATCCACATACACAGCCACTCCTCCTCCACTCTTATTCTTTCTGTTTACACAATTAAATTCATATCCATCCAGTTCAAAATCCATTCCTTTATCTTCATTGATCCATGTTTCTGATATAGCAATTATGTTAAATATTTTTTTTAAATTGACTTAAATATTCTTTAATGTTGTCAAAGTTTGCATATAGACTTCTGCTGTTGAAATGGATTATTGATAATTTGTTATCCGTTTTAATGATCCGATTAAACTGTTCATCTGTATAATAGCAACAACTGTCATTGATATTTGAGAAGAAATTATTGTCCGGGTCTATATCGTGCTCCAAGTCCAGTACATTGTGGTCTGTGTATTTAAATGTTCTCAGTTTTACTTTTCCATGATCAGCAATCCTTTGAGTTATATCCTTCTTGTCTCCAGATGTAGATGATGTAGTAGATGAATAGGTTCCTCTGGTCTGTGTCATGGTGTTGTGATGTGTTTGTGTCCTCATACCTTATTGGTCATATTTGTCCAGATCCTCGATGTTCCTGATTACCATAACCTTCGCTTGTTCTGGTGTTCCATTCAATTTGATAAATGTTTTGCAGTTGGATGTCCATGTCTGTTGAATTTTTCCCTGCTTTTTTAAGAAACGAGCTTTCCTGGCGATGTCTGCGTTTCTTTTGGTCAGATGTTCATTGATGAATACGTTTGTTCCTTTAAGTTTCCGTCTCTGTTTTAACAATGCCATTTTATGTTTTCTGTTGACAAACCTCATTATAACTGCTC
Organism: Thalassophryne amazonica; assembly: GCF_902500255.1. Lineage (NCBI taxonomy): Eukaryota > Metazoa > Chordata > Actinopteri > Batrachoidiformes > Batrachoididae > Thalassophryne > Thalassophryne amazonica. The sequence continues at coordinate 42,539,012 of NC_047121.1, forward strand.
GCTTGTCTCCATCCTCTCTCCTGGGCAGGGGGTGGCACGCTTCAATGTTATTACAGTCCATTTGAATACCTTTAGATTGCAGGAAGTCAGCCACCTGTTGTTCCACTGAGCTGGCCTCCTGCTCACTGGCCTCCTCTCCGCTGTCTTCTGACACCGCCCGTGCATAGGATCGAGGTTTAATATGAATTCCTGTAATAATAACGTCGTTCATCCTTGTGTACTGTTCCAACTCCGCAACACGGTTCTCCAGGTACACCAGACGCCGGTCTTTCTCGGCATTCTGGATCCGGAGAGCCTTCACTTCTTCCACTAGCTCCATAATGGATTTCTGCTGCATTTTAACAACAGAGATTTCCTCAGACAAAAAGTCCAGGGACTTTTTGATATCATCTCCCTCCTCCGCCGTCAGTGCCTTCTTCGGACCCATGGTCAGATAACTTCGCGCTGGCGCCTCAGGCCTCGGTAAAGCTGCGCTGGTGGAACTGCGCTGACGCCTCGGGCTTCAGGTGGAGCCGCGCCGGTGGATGTGCGCTGGCGCCTCGGGCCTCGGTGGAGCCGCGCCGGTGGAAAACAATCCTGCTGTAGGCGGTTTTACGATGATAAAAACATGTATTTTTCATCAAGAGTAAACGCCACACACTCTATGGTAAACATAGAAACGACGTAAAGTGCGCGCCGTCTAAGCGAATTCTGCTTTTCGGTGTTGCTATTGGTTCTGTGTTTATGTGCCTCCATGCTTGGGATAAACAGTGGAAAAACTCCTTTTCCACATTCCTCTTGAATTAATATAACCTGAGGTCATTACTAGGGATCATTTTACAGAAAATGATAAAAACAAAAATCTTTACTGACACAGATGCTGTGGAAGAAGAGCATACGGGTACTGGACTGCCTGCAGTCCTGACCTGTCACCAATAGAGAATTTGTGCAGAATGACCCCGTACTGTTACACAATGTAAGATGTATTTGCAGGAAGAATGAGACAAAATAACACCCAACACGTTTCATTGCATGGTATTCTCAATGTCAAAAACATCTTCTAAGTGTTGTGAGAAGGAATGGCAATATTACAACATGTTAAATGCTTTAGCATTCCAACATTTTCACAGTACATTAACAAATTAAATGAAGTTGACCAGAAAAAAAACATGAAATGTATTAGGTTCATACTGTCTGCAAGGAAATACAAGTCAAACTAAATGTAAGGCTCACTACAGGGCTTTTATTTGCATTTTTCATACCATGGGGTTGTAAGTACTGTAGTTTAGAGGCTTTGAATCCTCTCGTACCAGCTTTGGTCACCCCCTTCCCTGCCTTTTGCTTTATTACATTAAGGCTTCCTTGTTCCTATAGCAACCCATCCTCATCTTTCTATCTTGGTGTATATACATAGCCAATCTCCGGGGTATTCGTTCTCCAGCTCAGCAAAGATATTAGCAATTATGTGCTTGTTAGGAGTGGGCCGGAGATAAGAAAGATGTGTCTTGTGTCTGATTACTTTTGCTCAGTGTTCCTGGGAGTCCAGTGAAGACTGGAAGTCCTCAGGGGCACAGTGCCAAACCTCCTCTGCTAATCTCGCCGGGGTCTTGGTGGAAATATTTCACTTTTGCTTGTATTGGATTATTCATGCGTGAAATACTGAATAAATGGGAATGTGGGAGAGCTCTTATGTGAGGTAATAGCTGCAAACATTTGACACCCCGAGCCCTCTTAATGGCTCTTTTTCCTCTTTGAACATTTTAAACAGACATTTACCAGCACAGATACCTCACATGCTTCACTGTACAGAAAAGGATTTTGATCAGGAGAGTCTGTGTAAGAGGGTTTTGGATTTTAGTTAAAAACTCAAGGTCAGATCCTCATGGTTGTTGATCCTCAGTAATCACACTCGTGCACATAAAGTGGCTGAGGCTGTGTTATGCGTTGATGAGACGGGACCATGAGCGCTGTATGTGCATTGCTAATGTAATTCCATCACACCAGATGGCCTGAAGATGGGGGTGCTTGTAACGAGTTTTCTCTTCCACCACCTACTCATTTCCTTTCTTGTACTTTGCACATCGTTTTCTCTCTTTAAGCCCCGTTCTCACTTTCACAGATACGCATGCTAGAAGGTCATGTGTGAAAAGGAAGATGAACCTCGATATTCTGTCATTGTTCCGTTGTCTTGTTTTAAAGGTGGAAGGATTTTCAAGATGCTCAAACATTTATTTTTTCCCATTGCAAATTTTACATAGTTTGGTAATCTGTTCAATTTAATTTGTACCGTAACAGACCAAAATTGATGCATGAATTTGTACCCTCCCCCAACACACACACACGGTTCCGCCTCTCACTCAGCTCAAAGCAGCCTGGTTTAGGCTTACCACAGACTGGGTTCCAAGCACAGAAAGAATCACTCTGAAATATCAAGAGTCAAGGACAGAGTGTGTGCAACAAAGACACTAATGCTCCATGCAGTTCTAGTATCTGAGCGCCGGCAAAAAAATTAAATACATACACCACTTGGGAGGCAAATTTATATTTGTATCCCAGGTTTTTGCTGATTCAAAAGTGATCTGATCCATGACTAAAAACTGTGATTTGATCCAACAGTGAGCATTATGTTCCACTGCACCCCTACTTTCTGTGGAATCTGCAATGTCCCTCTCAAAAACTGTCCCTCTCAAAATCAGCCTGAAATCTGAAATCTAGCCAAATTATTTTGTATCAAGCGAAAAAAAAAATTGCCAATGGGGTAAGAAAATTTACTTTGTTAGAATTCTCAAAACTACCAAAATGTCTCGGCACTTAATAATCAAAATGTGCCTTAAATCTATAGACAAAATTCTTTACTGACACAAAATAAGGAAAACAATCTTGTTCCTTTGCTTGGGTGATTTGAAATCCATTGCCTTTCCTTGTTACTGGTTAAATACAGCTTGATATTAGCTGGAAAAACTTATTAAGAAAAAGTGAGATACATTTTCCCCAAATAAGACTTTTTTCTTATGTAAAAAAAAAAAATGCTTGACAGGATTATTTTTCTATTTAGACAGAAATTAAGTCAGATTTTCTTTAAACAAGTCTTTTTTAACTTCCTTAGATATCGTTTTTTGCAGTGATTAACCGAGAGGTGCCAAGGGTGCCCTAAAATTATATATACTGTTTGTTTTTACACACATCACATGGTCTGGCATGTTATGTCATCAAACTGTAAGTTAAATGACATTTGTGGAGAAATGTGACCTTCACACGCTGATTTGTCCCATTTTGTATGAGATGAACTCAAAGATCTAAAACTTTTTCCACATACACAATATCACCATTTCCCTCAAATATTGTTCACAAACCAGTCTAAATCTGTGATAGTGAGCACTTCTCCTTTGCTGAGATAATCCATCCCACCTCACAGGTGTGCCATATCAAGATGCTGATTAGACACCATGATTAGTGCACAGGTGTGCCTTAGACTGTCCACAATAAAAGGCCACTCTGAAAGGTGCAGTTTTATCACACAGCACAATGCCACAGATGTCGCAAGATTTGAGGGAGCGTGCAATTGGCATGCTGACAGCAGGAATGTCAACCAGAGCTGTTGCTTGTGTATCGAATGTTCATTTCTCTACCATAAGCCGTCTCCAAAGGCGTTTCAGAGAATTTGGCAGTACATCCAACCAGCCTCATAACCGTAGACCACGTGTAACCACACCAGCCCAGGACCTCCACATCCAGCATGTTCACCTCCAAGATCGTCTGAGACCAGCCACTCGGACAGCTGCTGAAACAATCGGTTTGCATAACCAAAGAATTTCTGCACAAACTGTCAGAAACTGTCTCAGGGAAGCTCATCTGCATGCTCGTCGTCCTCATCGGGATCTCGACCTGACTCCAGTTCGTCGTCGTAACCGACTTGAGTGGTCAAATGCTCACATTCGCTGGCGTTTGGCACGTTGGAGAGGTGTTCTCTTCACGGATGATGTGAAGGAGATGTGTTGCACTGCATGAGGCAAATGGTGGTCACACCAGATACTGACTGGTATCCCCCCCCCAATAAAACAAAACTGCACCTTTCAGAGTGGCCTTTTATTGTGGGCAGTCTAAGGCACACCTGTGCACTAATCATGGTGTCTAATCAGCATCTTGATATGGCACACCTGTGAGGTGGGGTGGATTATCTCAGCAAAGGAGAAGTGCTCACTATCACAGATTTAGACTGGTTTGTGACCAATATTTGAGGGAAATGGTGATATTGTGTATGTGGAAAAAGTTTTAGATCTTTGAGTTCATCTCATACAAAATGGGAGCAAAACCAAAAGTGTTGCGTTTATATTTTTGTTGAGTATAAGAGCAAGACTTTTACACTCGCATCCTCTCCAACTCCACTTTCCTCATCTATCACAACTGTGGCTTCTCTTCTGCTGTCGCTCCTCACCATCGTTCATCCTCTGGACATTTTTTTTCTCGTTTGTCCCTCTCTCTTCCACTGGCTCTCTTTCCCATTATGTGATCTTAAGCAGTCCTCATTATCATCAATCAATGGTTGAAGTTCTTACGCAGCAACTCTGGCTCTGGTCAAGTATTCTGCAGTGCTGATCTGCTCACTCATGCATAGAAAGCTGAAGCTTCACTTTATCTCCGTGGTGGTGTGATCTGTCAGATTGTGTATGTGCGCATGCCATATGTCGGACTGACATGCTTTCTGTGTTCAGAGCTCCATCACAAGCCCAGCAATCACAAAAGTTTGTTTGATGGAATGGATGCCAGAGGCCTGGCTGAGTGACAGCCGAACTGATGATAATGTAGTAGTGCATGTGTCAAACATGCCAGCAATGCAGCGTACTGCATTCAAAACTAAGGATACAGCACACCCCGTACCTGTTGCCCTTGAGCAAATGTGCACGTCACAACTCATCATGGCAGAGACCATCAGGAAAATGGACTGGGTGTACTGCCTTTCCTGTTACTTGCCTCGTCATCAAAAAAGGCCATTAGGATTGTGGCACCAAGGGCACAGTGAAGGAGGCTTTTGTTTGGGGATGCAACCGTGCAGCCGAGTATTTAGGTTTTGGTGTTTTGTTTTCATCATTAGGAATCCAAAATGCATTTTTGTGGTATCAAGAAACTTTTGTGAAAAAAAGAAAATAATAAAAGTTTTAAATGTCAGAAAAAAGACTCACCTATGGTGTTTTCATTTGTAGTTTATCAACATTATAACATACGTGGTAGATTTCGAGTTTAAATCGTGTAAGGTTTTCCACACATGGGGTATTCTCCTACAAAACCCTATGGTCCTTACTAGAACATATTTGGCCCCAAAACTCCAGTTTGTTTGACTAGTGTGAGTGCTCTGTGCTGTGCCTGGGGACCTCACACTGGAGCGCAGTTGGCCTGACTTGCAGAGTTGGTCCTGGTTTCGGTCCTTTGGGACTTGGATGCAGTCCAGATGTTGTGTGGTCACAAACAACACGAGAACATGGAACCCTGATGTCATGCCTTTGAAGTGACTCTTCAATTTAACAGTTACTACTAACATTATTATTACTACTTGGACAATACAATCTTCAACAACCTTTGGGTTAAAAACAGGTTTGGTTTCTTATCTTACTGATGAATGCTTGCTCTGGGGGTTGGTAAGGTTAGACCTTATTTGTGTGAAGCGCCTTGAGGCAACTTTGTTGTGATTTGGTGCTATATAAATGAAATGAAAAATGAAAATAAGAGGACTTCTGGGTTGTTGAGCCAGGTGATGGCAGCTTAAAGAGCGTGCTCCAGACAATTTGAGTTCAGGAAATACCCACTGCAACCCGAATATTAAAAAAAAACAAGAATACAGTTGGACTTAAGATGGTGGGTTTTCAGGATGCATAAAGGAAATACTAAAAAGTTAATGCAGATTGAATTATTTGACAGAGTTGGAGCCAGCAAAGCCTCCTCTATTAGCAGGATGGAGGATGAAGACACGCTTATGGAGCTTGAGCAGAATCACGGAGAAAGGGCAGATTGGGGCCTCATACTAAAAGAACTTAGAGATTTTAGTAAAGATAACACTCAGCAGCTGAAAGGTATTCAAGAAGAAATTAACAAAACCAATACCAGAATTGAGGAAGCGGAGTAATGAGTAATGAGCGACTGAAATGAGGTTACAAGTGGCGGACGATGCCGTGAAGGAGTTACTACAACTTCAAATACACCTGGATGCTAAATTGACAGATTTGGAGGGCCGCGCCAGACACAACAATATTAGAATCCATGGCGTTAAAGAGGGAGCGGAGGTTAATTCTCCTTCGTTCGTGACATATGTGGAGCACCTGCTGCGAGAGGGACTGGAACTCCCGGCCACCTTTGAACTATGAGTACAACAGACCCATCCCACCTTGATGTTAAAGCCACCTGGGGAAGCCCCACCGAGGTCCATTGTAGCTAAAATGTCAAGTTTCAGGATGAAAGAATTGCTGCTGAGAACGGCCTGGCAAAAGAGAGGATTTCAACATCTCGGAAGAATTGTTAATGTGGATCATGACTATGTGCCTGATGTGTTAAAAAAGCGAAGGGAATATGTCGGCGCAATAGCAGTTTTAAAGGAGAAGAAAATCCGGTTCCAGACAACATTCCCGGCCAGGTTAAGAGTTGTTTTTTTTTTTAATGAAGAGGGAGTTGTTGTGTTCGGATCGGCGGAGGAGGCGACCGAGGACATGGCGAGGAGGGGGTTCCCAGTGCAGGCCATTAAGCACCTGGACTTGTTCTGGAGCAGATCCAGCGATTTACGTGGTGTACTAATAAAATACGTAGGTACAGAGAGAGAGCAGGCAGGGCATTGGACTACAAGGAAAAATTACAGGCTTTTAGGCGCCAGGATCCAAGGTGACTGAAAACTGTGCTTTCAAATATGGCTGGAACAGAGCGGATGAGTCTTTATTTTCTTTTTCTCCTCTTTGGGAACTCTCATCAGAAAGAGGATTTTGTCTACAAGCAAGTTCTGCATATTTAAGACATATTGTTTGGCATGTAACAATGATTATAATGTAAAGGTTGGGTTTTTTCCTCTAGCTAGGTGGAGAGACTTGAACATGGACATAGACATGTCAGAGACTGGAGGCCCTCCCTCCCCCACTTATAAGGGGTGGGGGAGGCGTTACCTCAGAGCCTTATTACCATCAAGGCTTTATTAGGGTCAATATAAAGACCCCGCAGTTGGAAGTCTTATTTTTTGTTATTATTAATTGTTTGTTATTATTGTTCATAATGTGAGCTGTTTATCTGGGAATTTTTATTTTTTGCTGTTGATTATAGCTGCTGTTTCTTGCAGCAGGTGGGGTGTAACCTGTAATTTATTTTGTTGGTTTTTGTTTTTTTTCCATTGGACATTGAATGCAGTTAGTGAATGGTTGACTTGATAACAGTAGAGACTCAGGGGGTTTTAATGTGTGGGGGAGGATTTCAACATCAGAATGAATCCTAAATTGGATTCCTCAAATGTATATATGGCACAGCCTAAATTGTTAAATCAAAAAATAAATGCTGCTATGAAGGAAATTGGACTGATTGACATCTGGAGAGAATTAAATCCTACAAAGAAAGACTATTTCTTTTTTGTAATCCACATTTGGTTTATTCGAGGATTGATTATTTCTCACTTTTGCAAAAGAACTACGAGGTCTGTCAATAAAGTAAAAGTCTTTTTTATTTTTTTCAAAAACTATATGGATTTCATTCATATGTTTTTACGTCAGACATGCTTGAACCCTCGTGCGCATGCGTGAGTTTTTTCCACGCCTGTCGGTGACGTCATTCGCCTGTGAGCACTCCTTGTGGGAGGAGTCGTCCAGCCCCTCGTCGGAATTCCTTTGTCTGAGAAGTTGCTGAGAGACTGGCGCTTTGTTTGATCAAAATTTTTTCTAAACCTGTGAGACACATCGAAGTGGACACGGTTCGAAAAATTAAGCTGGTTTTCAGTGAAAATTTAACGGCTGATGAGAGATTTTGAGGTGATACTGTCGCTTTTAAGGACTTCCCACGGAGCGAGACGTCGCGCAGCGCTCTCAGGTGCCTTCGTCAGCCTGTTTCAAGCTGTAAACCTCCACATTTCAGGCTCTATTGATCCAGGACGTCATGGGAGAACAGTGAAGTTTCAGAAGAAGTCAGTTTCAGCATTTTATCCGGATATTCCACTGTTAAAGGAGATTTTTTAATGAAAGACGTGCGGGCGGATTGCAGCGTCGGCTCGCAGCCGCCACGACGCTCCGCCACAGGAAAAACACCTCTGTTGAAAGCCTTAAGGACAAGTTGGAACATGTCCAGCTGTTAAACAATTTCTCATATACTCACTCCACTGAAAGCCATCAAAAGCCGCCTGGATTTTACAAATGGTTATCAACACGGAGGTGTTTTTCCTGTGCCGCCGCACCACGCCGGCTGCGTCCCGACACGCGGACCCATCCGCACGGACCCCTCCGCACGTCTTTCATTAAAACGCACATATCGTACAATGATATGTGCGTGCATGCAGTTTGTTTATAGAACATTCCAATATTACGCGCCACATCATTCATGGTGTGACAATACAGTCATAAGCTGATGCTCGAAAACGGCGCCATCAACCACATTATAATTTGATACAGTTTCAAGATATTGACAAAATAAATACGAGTATGTGCAAGAAACTTACAATTTTAGTCCGTCTTTTACGTCCATCTGGATATTTCTTTTCTGTGGGAAAATTGTGTAGAATGAATGGAGGTTTACAACCACATTTCTTCTTCTTTCCACCTTTGGGTGGACTTGGCAGAGCTTTGCAATTGTGTTTTCGGCCACCTTTCAAGCCTATGAATTCCGTTCGAGCATCTGTAAACCGCACAATGTGCACCTGTCATTATTGTATGCATCGCTTAAGGCTTAAAGCCTTTGAAACAATCCCTGTAAGCCTTAACTTTCAAAGTCCGCTAACGCTACCATATACGAAATTCAGTGGTAGTGGTGTGTGTTTGGTAGTTGGAATTTTTGACCCCATTTGACCCACGCATGCACAGATGTGTTGCGCTCTTCACTTATTCATTTAGCAATAGCGCATCTTAAATTAAATAAAGCTCCAGGCTCAGATGGGTTCTCCTCGGAATGGTATAAAGTCATGGGGGGGGTCCTTGGTCCCAATGTTGTTGTCCAGCTTTAACTGGGTCCTTAAAGGAAATAGTACACCTCCCTCATGAAGTAGCAGTAACTTCATTAATTCCAAAGGAGGGAAAGAACAAGTCTGAATCCAGCAACTACAGACCAATTAGCATGTTGATGTTGTATGGCTGGGGGGCCTGGCTGCCTTTTTTGTTTCTGTCTTTTGTTTTTCCTTCCAGGTGGCTTGCATTTGGGACTGAGTGGCTGTGTAGCTGAGTTTATCAGGACCTCACCCTGATCACCTGAGGCTGATCACCTGCGGCTCGTCAGGACTCACAGCTGTGGTGCATCTACATGGATTGGAACATGGTGGCATTTAAGACTGGAGTACACAGTGTGTATTTGCCAGAGACTCAACCTTGTGACCAGACGGGTGAGATCGTCGTCTCGGGAGCCATCTCATCATCAGTGGATGCAGAGAACATCCAGGTTTGATGCATGGTCTGTGAAAGAGGAGGGGGTGAGGTCTCACGCTCGTCAGCACACTTCCTGAGGTACGTTAGATTTTGTGACTAACATTTATACAGTCAGTAAATGTGGTGTCCCTCACACCTTATTATATTGAGCTGTATGTTGGTCGTGTAATCAGCTTCCTCTGCAGTGGAGTTTTGTGAACAGGGTGTTCTATGCCTGCAGGGTGGGAAGCTGATTAGTAATTAAGCCAGGAAGTGTTTGCTGTTTGTGCACCTTTGAGCGTTCTCTCTGTGTGTTGAGTGTGGACTCACATAATGATTCCTTCTTTCACAGACTCGGTTTGTCGCGGCCATCTTGGGGGTGTCGGCAGGGTCCTTGGGTCCGGGTTGGTTCTGGCTCCGGACCGTTGGCGCTGCTGGGAGCGCACCGCAATCCACCACGCCAGACCGCGCACTTTTATATTTGTCACATCACTGTTATGTTTATTAAACCCTGTTATCCTTTGTACCGTGCTCTGCTTATTTTATACTGGGTCCTTCAAACGCTGGTCGGTTCTCCGGGCTGCGTCCGACACATAACAGTAGTCTCTGGCCAAACATCACGGACCCAGCGGTAGCAGAGACGGTAACGCGCCGGGAAGGCGGCAGCAGACGTTCAGAAGTTATCCGGATCAGTTGCAGGTGCTCTCCGCCCGGATGGTGCGCGTTGGAGAACCCATTACTGAATACTGATTTGAGCGCTCGTGCAGCCGTGTTCCTGTGTTTGTGCCTTATCCGTGGGTCGTGGTGGAGTGTGACTGGCGACGGCTTCGCGTCACACTTCGACCGGATAAGAAGTTTGAACGGGAGCTGCAGGAGTGGGTCTGTAATGGGTGAATGCGCACGGCGGAGCTCTGTGGCACGGGTCGCGGTGCTTCCTGTGTTACAGTCGTAGCCCTGTTTCCCCGGGTAATGATAGCTACTGCGTCTGTTGTGTCAGCTCCGGTGTTATTTAGTTGAATCACATTTTTGGTTGTGTGTTGCCCACAGCTGCTCACAGGAAAAGCAGCATGAATTATTTTCTGTCACCAAAGGGGGTTTTTCATTTTTAGCACTCTGGCTCCCTCTGTTGGTGACTGAGTCACATTACCGTCAAGCTCTTAAGTTGGAACAGGTGTGTTCCATTTGTTTGAGCTTGACGGTATAAATCACTTATTTGTTTTGTGTTAGTTCATTTTGTGTGGGTGTTTTTTGAGTTGGTTTTTGTGTGGGGTTTTATTTGTACACTATTTAGTGTCTGGGGTCGTGACCCTGCAGTTCTGTCTGGAGCAGAAAAGGACCCAAACAACTGTATGTTAGTCTGTTAATCTTTTTTTTTTTTTAATTTCTTTTAGTTTCACCTCCCCAGGGTTTGATGGGACGGTCCCCTGGGGGGGTGATGGGGTGGTAATTGGGTTGTTTTTTCTTTTTTTTGTTTGTTTTTTGTTGTGCCCTCTCTTCTCCTCTGACTCCAGCCGTGTGAGCCGTAGGTTGTCGGCGTTGCTGGAGTGGTGCAGTTTGGTTATGCTGGGCGTTTCCCAGGTAACCTCTGCACCTGGGGGGGGGGTGTTTTTGTTTGTTGATTCCCTGTTCCACCTCCGGCTTCAGCGCGCCTTTGAGCCGTCTGCCATCGGCGTGGCTGAGGTTTGGGGCAGTGGGATATACCCGCAGCTGGTGGCTGGTTTAGAAGTTGGAGGAGTGGCGCCGTTTTGTGCCGTCTGCCATAACCGCTGTTCCACTCCTCCCGGTTGGCTTCTGGGGTATAGTCACGGTTGGTGACACTGGACGTGCTTCCAGTTTCCACTGCGCCAAGGGGGTGGGGTTGGGGTTGTTTTGTTTGTATGTTTTTTTTTTCTCCTTTTGTTTTCCCCCCAGTTTCCGCCCTCAGGGTTTGACTGTGGTGTCCTCTGGGGGGGAAAGGGCTGTGGGTCCATCTAGCCATAGATGGCCGGGGCTGGGTCCGTTGGTCATGAGGGGAGGCGTCTCCTGGGGTTGATGGAATGGTCCTCTGGGAGGCGCTGGGAGTCCCCGTGGGTGACATTGGATCCCAGAGGGACCTCGGCTGTGGTTATTACTCCTGGAGCTGGCGGGATGTCCTCTGGGGGGTGTTGGTCCCTACATGTCGTTAGGGGGGGGGGGTGTTAGTGTTTTATTTGCTAGCTTAAGTTTGGGTTGTTTTCTTTTCTCTCCCCTTCCCGGGGTTTGATGGAACGGTCCTCTGGGGGGGGGGGGGGTGTTAGCATTTTGTTTGTAAGCTTAAGTTTGGGTTGTGTTTTTCTTTTCTCCTCTTCCCGGGGTTTGATGGGACGGTCCCCTGGGGAGGGGGGGGGGTGTTTTGGTTGTTTGTGTTTGTCTTTTTGTTTTATGACTAATCAGACTGTGAACATGGTTGGACAAAGGCTGACCGCACAGGTTTAAGAACTCCTGGCCACACCTGTGCTAAGTGACTGATAGAAACAAGGGCAAAGATGCAGCCAGAGGAGAAGACATCTACCGTTCTGTTAGATGAAGATTCTGTTGGAAGATGAATGCGGATACGGTTTCCAGCCATGGTCCCTGGAGGGGGGTGTTTCTCCTGGGCCAGGTTTGTGTGGTCGCCGGGAGGCTTCCCGTGAGGGTGGGGTACTGTTGTATGGCTGGGGGGGCCTGGCTGCCTTTTTTGTTTCTGTCTTTTGTTTTTCCTTCCAGGTGGCTTGCATTTGGGACTGAGTGGCTGTGTAGCTGAGTTTATCAGGACCTCACCCTGATCACCTGAGGCTGATCATCTGCGGCTCGTCAGGACTCACAGCTGTGGTGCATCTACATGGATTGGAACATGGTGGCATTTAAGACTGGAGTACACAGTGTGTATTTGCCAGAGACTCGACCTTGTGACCAGACGGGTGAGATCGTCATCTCGGGAGCCATCTCATCATCAGTGGATGCAGAGAACGTCCAGGTTTGATGCATGGTCTGTGAAAGAGGAGGGGGTGAGGTCTCATGCTCGTCAGCACACTTCCTGAGGTACGTTAGATTTGTGACTAACATTTATACAGTCAGTAAATGTGGTGTCCCTCACACCTTATTATATTGAGCTGTATGTTGGTCGTGTAATCAGCTTCCTCTGCAGTGGAGTTTTGTGAACAGGGTGTTCTATGCCTGCAGGGTGGGAAGCTGATTAGTAATTAAGCCAGGAAGTGTTTGCTGTTTGTGCACCTTTGAGCATTCTCTCTGTGTGTTGAGTGTGGACTCACATAATGATTCCTTCTTTCACAGACTCGGTTTGTCGCGGCCACCTTGGGGGTGTCGGCGGGGTCCTTGGGTCTGGGTTGGTTCTGGCTCCGGACCGTTGGCGCTGCTGGGAGCGCACCGCAATCCACCACGCCAGACCGCGCACTTTTATATTTGTCACATCACTGTTATGTTTATTAAACCCTGTTATCCTTTGTACCGTGCTCTGCTTATTTTATACTGGGTCCTTCAAACGCTGGTCGGTTCTCCAGGCTGCGTCCGACACATAACAGTTGAATCAGGATTACAAAATTTTTACTTATATAACAGCGAAATGCATAGAGGGATTGTTATCACAAATTATTAGCCTTGACCAAACAGGTTTTATTTGAAAAAGACAAACTCAGGATAATATCCGAAGGACATTACATGTAATTAATCACATAACAGAATTAGATTTAGAAGCAGTTTAGTAGGGCTAGATGCAGAAAAAGCATTTGATTATGGAAATTGGTCTTTTTTGTATAAAGCTTGGATTTGGATTTCATGGTATGTTTATTAAAATGATACAGGCTCTTTATGATACCCCAAGGGCAAGAATTAAAATTAATGGATCTGTTTTGAAATCCTTTCCATTAGAATGATCAGCCCCATTTTGTTTGCAGTCTTTATTGAGCCCGTGAGCCAATGGCTTGGTCAGGAGGATAAGATTAAAGGAGTAGCAATGAAGGGGCTGGGAGAACAGAAGATTTCTCTCTTTGCAGATGATGTGATGTGTATCTATCCGATCCAGACCAATCCTTGGTGCAGTTATTTTCACTTTGGAACAATATGGATCCTTCTCTGGATATAGACTGAATGTTTCAAAAACACAAATCCTCAGTTTTAAATAAATATGAAGAGAAAGTATAATTGAAGTGGGATGCAGAGTTTATTAGATATATGGGTTTAAATATTCTTAAAGATCTTGCAAGATTGTTCTCACTTAATTATCTCCCACTAAATAAAAAGATTAGGGAAGACATAAGGAGATGGGAACTAATACCCTTTCTCAAGTTTGGATCATGTGTGGAATCAATTAAAATGGTTATTTTACTGAGTCTGTTGTATCTCTTTCAGTCCCTTCCACTGGATTTACCTGACCAACAATTTCAGGAATGGGATAAGAATATATCGAGATACATATGGCAGGGACGAAGACCAAGAATCCGATATCACAACCTACAACTAGCAAAAAGCAAGGGTGGGGTTGCTCTCCCATGCATGAAGGATAATTATATTGCAGCTCAATTGAGACCAATAACATGCTGGTGCAACCCAGAATACTGTGCTAGGTGGAAGGAGATTGAAAGTGCTGTCGGAGGACTTTCCAATTCAAGCTGCAATTGGGGATAAAGCCCTAACAACAAAATAATTGATTTGGGAAATCCATGAATTCATTCGACTTTTAAGATATGGAACAAGGTAATAGCCTAAAATCATCTGAACCAGGCAGTCAAAGTACTGAGATGGTGTGTGTTTGACCCAGATTTCATACCTAAAAGATTGGATGCAAGGTTTAAGAGATGTGCTTCTCAGGGTTTAACGGCTTACTGTACATTTCTAAACTGGGGGACTATGAATAATTTCCAGAATCTGGAATGGAATTTTGGTTTGAGGAAGGACGATTTTTATAGATTTCTTCAAGTTCGTCATTATATTGAACAAATTCAGAGGGGATGTACACAACTAAGTTGAATAATATTATTTTAAACGTCTTTTACAGAGTTTATATTGCTGGCTCAAACCAGAAAACCATCTCAAAAATTTATAAGGGGATACAACAAACAAAAGGAAATTCATTTAATGTAAAACTAAAATGGGAAAGGGGAAGGGAACCTAGGAAGAGCACTGGGAGGACCTTTGTGAGATTCAATGGAAAGCTTCAAGCTCCCCCACATGGCAAGAGTTCTGTTGGAAAAACCTGATTAGATTTTGCATAACTCCTGCTGCAAAAGATACCACTTCCTCCTCATGCTGGCATCAGTGTGGCATTCCTCAAAGTGAACCATTTTCACATTTTCTGGTCTTGCTCAGTCCATTCTGGTGGGATGTTCATGAAGTTTTATAAAAGGTTTTTCAGGTGGTCATACCATTTAAACTTGGGTGTTTATATATGGGCACTTTATCTTTACAAAATGTGTCTGTGGAGGACAAATATTTATTTGGATCCTTAGCACGGCCAGCAGAATAGCAATTACTAGAACTACAGCAGAGGAGTGGATGGACATAATATCATAGCTTCAAGATGGAAAGGATAACTTCTGCTTTAAAGCATCAACAGGGAATTTTTTTGATAAAATGGCAAAGATTTATCATTCGTTGAAGTGGGGGTCTTTAGGTCCTTTTTCATTACTAATGCATTTCCCTTTATAAAGGATCTGTGTTCTTGAGGTTCACCCTATCAATTATTATAGCTTTGATTAAGAATTAGTGTTTTTTTTCCTCTCTCTTTTTTCTTCTTTCCATCATTTCTTTTTTTTTTCTTACTTTTCAATTTTATTTTATAATGTGTTGGTGTTTGGTTTACCTTACTTTATCCTACTTAAAAGGGTTAGGTTTATATAATAGTTTGTGAGTATTAATGCCCAGGTAGTTCTTGTTTCAATTTCAATTTATTTTCATTTATATAGCGCCAAATCACAACAAAGTTGCCTCAAGGTGCTTCACACACAAGTAGAGTCTAACCTTACCAACCCCCAGAGCAAGCACACAGGTGACAGTGGTAAGGAAAAACTCCCTCTAAGGAAAAACCCTCAAGCAGACCAGACTCGAAGGGGTGACCCTCTGCTTGGGCCATGCTACCGACACAAATTACAAAACTATTTACAAGACAATATAGAGGAAATGTTGCCCGTACACAGGACAGGAGGGTTTCCAAAGCAGACACCACACTCATCTCTGGATGGAGCCTCACCTCAAACACAGAGAAAAAAAAAAACAGAATCAGGCATCAGAAGACAACAAATACAGTATAATTTGTCAGCAGTAACAGACAAACAAAAGAAGTAGGTGATCATCGGCCACTAGCCCTAACCTTCACTAAAAGAGACCCAGAATTAGATAAAGTTGAGGCCGTGGCCCACTCCGTTTCCTAATAAAATTTATTAAAAGAGTAAAAGGCATAGTAACTACTATACCAGTATGTTAGGCCATACAAAAGGGAAAATAAGTGTGTCTTAAGTCTGGACCTGAAAGTCTCTACAGATTCTGTTTTATTGACGCAGGGAGATCATTCCACAGAACAGGAGCATGATAAGAGAAAGCTCTGTGACCCGTAGACTTGTTTTCATCTGTATTATTGATTTATTTAGTTATTTTTGAATGTTCTTGTTATTGCTGTTAATGATAACAGACGTTAATTTACAGATGGCTAAATGACAAAAGTTACAAGAATAATTTGTATAAAGGATTGTATGGACCTGGAATTAGTAATAAAAAGAAAAAAGAAAAATCATTTTATCTTCTGTAAAATGGCAGGTTATATTAATCCCACGGAACATGCAAAAGGAGTTTTCCACTGTTTATGTTAAGCATGCAGGCACATAAAACACATTTATGAAAACAAATTGCATCTATGAATGAGCTGCTTTGTCATGCACATATAGCACATCGCACAGTCCACAGTCCACAGGTCTGCATGCAGATTCTTTTAAAAAGCTGCATATGAAATCTAAAGTCAGTGGAATAGGATACATTTAATTGTGCGCTTAAGAGGTGTTCGGAAGGGGAGGTGGGGGGCAAGCATGGTGACAAAGTGGTTAGTGAGGCTTGTCTCCAAACCTGTGCCAAATCAATACGCAGATCAATTCAGGATTTGCTGTGGTGACCCCAAGTAAAAAAGGAAGAATCTGGAACTACTTGCATGAGTAAAAAAGGAAGAATCTGGAACTTGCATGAGAGGTGTTGAGACCGACTTCAAACTTGTGAAACCCCTGATACAAACTGACCATAGAAATTTTGGACTTCAAGTTAGTGGGGAGAACCAATATGAGTCTTTCAGTTGCATTCACATGACAATCTATAACTTTACACACACACACACACAAACTACTTGGGTTTGATGGACTTCCTCAACACAGCCCAGCGCCGCACCTCCTCGCACTTGCCTCTTTTTCCTTCCAGCCTTCCTTTAGGCCAGTTCAGCCTTCCTTGTTCTTTTTCCTTTCCTCTGCAGTCGCTTACTGACATGTTCATCGTGTTGTACCTGATTTGGCTGACTGAATGGTTCATTCTGCACACTGCCAGTCAAAGTCAAATACAGTCTTCTCCTTACAGCCTCCTGTTCACCAGAATCAAGAACATCTGATCCCTGACACCTTGCTCCTGTTGTCTTTACTTTGATTCTGTTTTTTCATTCTCCACCTATCAGCATGTCTATAAACAGTTTCCTTCCTCATTTGACAGCAGCAGATCAGCAAACATGAAAGGTTTTAAAGCAGGCTGTCAGTCCTCTGCAAAATACTCCTCTCTTGAAATCGGATGTATTGCTCAGCTCGAGGTCCACCCTGAGAGATAAGCGCTAATGATTATCAGAGTCTGTGCAAATAATCATATAAATTTACACTCGCTAGTATCAACAGATAAAAGACTTGTAAATCAATACCAGACAGGACAGATTCAGGCTGTCCGTGCACAAGCATCATCTGTGGCCACACGCACATCGGGCTGACAGTGGGTTCGGAAAGCAGTCACGGCGCCCCCTGAGGCAGAAGGGAAATATATGAGATGTGCATTCAAAGTTCACTCTGAAATCTGCCTCTCACCATCACTCCATATGACTCATTTCATCTCAAGCTCTCCTTTTCTCTCTCTCTCACACACACACACACACACACACACACACACACACACACACACACACACACACACACACCACCACACACACACACACACACACACACACACTGCTCTGGCTTGTACAGCTGTTTTTAAAGGTAGAATTTCAGAGTAGCCACAAATGTATTCTCGCCCATCCTCCTTACTGTACATGCAGGCACTACCGGTGTGCCTGAGCCTTTTTAATCATCTTTTACTCATTCCTCCTCTTTCTCATTTCCCACACGCTCTCTCTCTCCATCTTCTTTATTTTATCTAATATAATAGGATAATCGTGTCAGTCAGCCAGGGGAGATGAGTTCTCCCCTGGCTGTGTCACTATCTGTGCTTCACGCTGGCCCTGTGGGCATTCAAGCTCCACAAACACGTACAACTTGAACTTTATTTGTGCACCTAGTATATATTTTGTGCTGGAACTCAGTGGCACAATGGGCCCTATCTTTAAGAGCTGTGGCACATGGTCTATAGTGCATAGCGCTGTTTATGGTGTGTCCAATGAATGCTACATTGCTATTTACACAGCACAGAATATGAGCACAACGTAAGTGTAGGATGTAAATGTGGTGTATTTAGTCTGTTAATTAGTTATGGATGTGTTTTGGGCATAACCTGAATTTGAGCTCGATGTCAATTTGATTTCTCTTTATTAGGTGCAGCCAAGCTGCTTTCTGTCCCCCTGGTCTCATTAGATTTTACTAGTGAAGTTGTCCTGATTAGTACTTGGTGCAGGGGTGCCGAAAAGGGGAGAAGAAGGAGAAGGATTCTAGGGGCCATGACTGACAGGGTCCCAGAGAGGCCCCTACATGCTAAAAAAGTAATTCAGTGGCTTTGTATCACAGTAAGAAACAGTTATACTGACTTAACAAAATATCTAAAACACATTTGGTTGATTGTTTGAGTTGGATATACCAAATTAAATGCCTAAAAATTAACAGTTAATTTTATCTTAACTTTACATTTGGTATTTGAGTTTATTTTCATTGAATAAATTGGCATTTGCTTAATAATTATATTTTTGAAATCCACTTAATTTGTTTGGTAAATTTCATTCAGAATATTTGGAAAGAACTAAGATACTTAATATTTTACTTAGATTTACCAAGATCATCAAGTATATTTAAATGATTTCACAGCTTTTTAATTTACTCATATTTTTAAGTGTAAAAATGTTTCACTAAAGAAAAATTGAGTAGAGCACAGTAACAGTTTTTTAGAGTGTAATACAATTATAATACTGACAAAATAATATGGGGGGGGGGCCCAGTAGGATTTCTTTCATGGGGCTGAAAATCCCTGGCAGCACCCCTGCTTGGGAGACAGACCACTTGGGAACGCCACACTGTTCATTTCTCCATGTAGAAGTGGAGCTGTGTCAACCTGGAGTAGACTCAAGGTAACCAGCAAAACACAAATTATTCAACACAAACACAGAGCAGATTTGTTTATACTTTCCAACTTTGTAATAATCAGATTGTTCAAATCCACACGTGTGTCTTTTATACAGAGGTCGGCTCTGTGGTTTTATGCATCATCATTTTCCTCTGTTTACTGCATCTTTCACTGAAATTAAATTTGTGAAAATGTCCGGTATAGGCTCCTCGAGGGACTCACATCCCTTGTCAGCTGCTGACGAGTGTTTGAACTGCATTTCTGGTGAAAAATACTGTTAAAACACCCATCACCTCGGTGAACTGCACTCTGATTGCTTGATTTAATGGAAATTTGATTCCGTAGG
This sequence comes from Thalassophryne amazonica, assembly GCF_902500255.1. Classification (NCBI taxonomy): domain Eukaryota; kingdom Metazoa; phylum Chordata; class Actinopteri; order Batrachoidiformes; family Batrachoididae; genus Thalassophryne; species Thalassophryne amazonica. The sequence continues at coordinate 42,558,413 of NC_047121.1, forward strand.
AAACTGTGAGGACATATTCAATGATCCTGTGTAGCAACCTTATGAATGACCCACAGTTTACCCCCCTAACATTCAAATGCCATGCAGAACGACCCAAACATCACACGTACGCCTCCGCGTTTCACTATATTTTGTCATGTTCCATTAGGTTGCTTTGCAGAGGAAACAGAAATGACAGCTATAAGCAACTCTCTCTCTCTCTTTCTCTCTCTCTAACCTCTATAGGCTGCAGACTTCAGAGGGTAATTCATCATGAGCATGACAAATTACTTTGGTGGGTTTGTGTGCAAGTACGATATGCGGTATTGGCTTTACAGGTGGAAAGTGGACGTTAGAAGCAGCTCTATGTCCGCATGCTTTGTCATCCATCACAACAAACTTCTCTGCATTTACTCAAATGTACATTTTTAAGGTACCTGAACTCAGTGTTCATGCTTTGTGTGTTTGCTTTTGAAAACATGCATGTATCACCAAAGACATTCATGACTTCTGGATGTCTTCAATATTCTCTTCAGTGACTCCTTGGGTACTGCTCAAATAACTTTGTGCCAAATAAGTGGTTACTTAGGGAGACCTGGATAAGACCTATTACATGCATCATTAGGGACTGTCAGTTGTGGCACCACAATGTCAACCGTTATCACGAGCGTGATCTAGCACCACCGTAAGGGCAGGAAAGTGCTGTGTGTGTCGCAAATGCAAACCACCCACGTAGACTTGCGGTGCACACTTAGGTCGTTAACTTAAAATCTATCTGCTGCAACCAGCTGATAGCTGATACATCTGTTCCTCTGCAGTGATGCACCAGTGTGCTGGATCAGGCTCACAAAAACATACCACAGAGCTAAAGTGTTACAGGGTGACATTTGCTTTAGCCATACCCCCTATGACAATATACAAATAATGAATGTTTATGAGTTCAATGGTAGGAATAATTTATGAGGTGAAAGCTGGAACATACCATTCAACAAGGCGAAGCTGAGTTGAATGGTATGTTCCAGCTTTCACTGAATTAAATATTCATTCCACTGAACAAATGTAAAAACATCATTATTTGTTTTATATAATGGCTAAAATAGATCCTTGTCATTTGATATTTTATTAATTTATAAGCAACAAAAAAGGGACTTACATTTTGGTGTTCCACTGCTGCTAAAGTACAAATTGTGACATGTAGTCCAGTGATGCTGTGCACTGACTTTGGACTTCCATTAAAAAAAAGGACTTTGTGTAGTTCCTCAGTCCTGCCAAAAATCACGTCAGCTTTTCATCTGAACAGTTCTTCATGCATCCAGACAGCTTGTGCGCACGTGTATTACCAAAAAAAAAAAAAAGACTGTGTACATTCTCAGTGCAGCAAAAAAAAATCACATCAGAAATTAATCCAGCTTTTCATTCTAACTTCCTGCTAATAGCCTCCAGACAGCGCAGTGGATTTGTTTTGTGTGTGCGTGCGCATGCGCGGTGTGTGTGTGTGGGTGTGCACATGCATGTGCACACGCAAGCACATGTGCGCGAGCGAGCACATGTGCAGAGTGCAATGGTATCAAATGTATGGAACCAAATTTGCACTCTAAATGGAACCAAACTGCACTCTAAATGCAATACAACACAAATGGGATGAATAATCCATGTCATGTGACATACAAAGCACCAATCAAATGACAAGGATCCACTCAGCCGTGATATAAAACATCAATAATTTACAACAGAGAAATGTCCACCATGCCAAATAGAGATGATGGAACAAAGTATCCTGGCACCTGTCAGTTCCCACAGTGACCAACCCGTGTCGAAGGTCTCTATTGCTGAAAAACATGGTGCAAAGCCGACTGAAGATCCAACAGTCAATGTTGTATCTTGTCCACCTACCCAGTAGAGAGGTGGCAAAAGTCTTGGACCTACGAAGAAGCCATCGTCTACAACCAGACTCCACAATGCAGCCCTCAACCAACTCCATGGAAGACTTCTAGTACTCCTCTTCTCCATTGAAGCCATCAGTTATTTCACTGCTGTGGTGACTCCCAACAGGGTCAGCCAAAAGAAGAAGATCTAGAATATGTCATTTTCAATTAAGTGTTTATTTTTACCATTACATAACAGGTGACAACTAAATTTATTCACTAGATGAAAAACAACAGAGTAGGAATTATATTAGAGAAATGGAATTAGCATTGCAACACTTCATAGTTGTTTTTATTGTTTGAATTAGACTCAACATCACCAGTCATTTGCTTTTTTTTCTGAGCTGTCACTCTTGCAAGATGACCCATAAACTGACAATCGCTCTCTTCTTGCATAATAGCTTTCTTGTGAATATCAACCAAGTGAAGGTTTAAAGGTTTAAATATAACTGTTTCTCAGAAAATAATCAAATTATTTCCTATAAAAAATTACGCTTTTCTAAATCACACTTGTCAGTTTTTTGTTTCTTTTGTAATCAGCCGTTTTCCACCTTCCATGTGTTGGCATTTCTCTCCCTCCTTCACATGCGGGATTGCTGAGCAACATAATACCCAGGAAGAAAACTGGTTCACATGAAGTAAGCAGTATCATCCAGATGGGAAACATCACAACGGGGCCAGGCCAAAAATGATAATAAGGGCCGTCTGACTGTCAACACCAACAAACTGTTGTCACTCAGTCACACAAGATGAATAAGCAATTTCCTATTACTTATCCTTTTCATCCTAAGTGGGACATGCTGTAAGGCTGTAACAAGCCTCTTTCATTTATCCTCATTCTTTGCCACATGCAGATGGGTTACCCCCCCAAACACGCCTCCTCCAGTGAGAACAAAGTCATTTCCCATGCACCAAATATTCAGGATATCAAGAGAAAGAAAGAAAAACCGTATTTTGTATCCTAAGGGAAGAGAGGCAATGATACACAACTGTACAGCATGCACAATATGACCTCAATGGGGGGGCAACAAATCTGTTATATGGTTTGCGAGTGTCATGATTGGGTATAAAAGGAACATCCCCAAAAGGCTCAGCCGTTCACAAGCAAAGATGGGACGAGGATCACCACTTTGTGAACAACTGCATGAAAAATAGTCCACAGTTTAAGAACAATGTTTTTCAACTTTCAATTGCAAGAAATTTAGGGATTCCATCATCTACAGTCCATAATATAATCAGAAGATTCAGAGAATCTGGAGAACTTTCTACAGCAAGGCTGAAAACTAACTTTGAATGACCATGACCTTTGATCTCTCAGGTGGCACTGCATTAAAAACCAACATCATTGTGACACTTTTATTGGCCCACATGTTTCAGCACAGCTGTATACGGGCATTGTGTAAAGGATCTTACCGCATGGGCTCAGGAACACAGTTCATCACTACATCTACAAGTGCAAGTTAAAACTCTACCATGCAAAGCGAAAGCCAGACATCAACAACATCCAGAATCGCCGCCACCTTCTCTGGGCCTGAGCTCATTTGAAATGGACAGATGCAAAGTGGAAAAGTTTGCTGTGGTCTGATGAGTCCACATTTCAAATTGTTTTTGGAAATCATGGACGTTGTGTCCTCTGGACAAAAGAGGAAAAAGACCATTCAGACTGTTACTAGTGCAAAGTTCAAAACTCAGCATCTGTGATGGTATGGGGGTGTGTTAGTGCCCATGACATGGGCAACTTACACATCTGTGATGGCACCATCAATGCTGAAAGGTACATCCAGGTTTTGGAGCAACACATGCTGCCATCAATGCAACATCTTTTTCAGGGACGTGCCTGCTTATTTCAGCAAGACAATGCCAAGCCACATTCTGCACGTGTTACACAGCGTGGCTTCGTAGTAAAAGAGTGCAGGTAAAAGACTGGCCTGCCTGCAGTCCAGACCTGTCGCCCATTGAAAATGTGTGGCGCATTATGAAGCACAAAACGCAACAACGGAGAACCAGGACTGTTGAACAACTGAAGTCATACATCAAGCAAGAATAGGAAAGAATTCCACCTACAAAGCTTCAACAATTAGTGTCCTCAGTTTCCAAATGCTTATTGAGTGTTGTTAGAAGGAAAGGTGATGTAACACAGTGGTAAACATACCACTGTCCCAGCTTTTTTGAAACGTGTTGCAGGCATCCATTTCAAAATGAGCAAATATTTGCACAAAAACAATAAGGTTTATCAGTTTGAACATTAAATATCTTGTCTTTGTGGTGTATTCAATTGAATATAGATTGAAGAGGATTTGCAATTTGTATTCTTTTTTATTTACATTTTACACAATGTCCCAGCTTCATTAGAATTGTGGTTGTAGTTCAACCTGGTGTCGCGGCAAGTCGTTATTCAGCCGCACAAAATATACATTAATCTATTGGTTTGCGATATTGTGACGAAAAGCACCTCATTTTCATCACGGCAGCACAAATTCATTCTAATTCATTCCATGATGGCTGCACGAATTTAAAAGTGAAGCGGGGGGGTCAGGGTGGTTATGGTTAGGGTTGATGGAAGGAGTAGGGTTAGTAATAATGAGTTTAAAAAAAACCCCTGTCACAAAAATTTGACTCTTTTCTTGATGGGAGCATGAAAAATTGTGAAACTGGGCTGGTATAGTTATGATACCTATAGTAACAGGAGAGGATGTAAGTCCTGTATAGGCCCTGAGGCCCACTGGTTCCAGTGCTTAGCACTAAAGTATGTGGCATGAAGTGATTGAGAGTTTACGACTTCCCCTGGACAGGAGGCCAGTCCACCATCAGTTACTTCCCCAGCCAAGGCCAGTACCTATTTACAGCTGGGTGGACTGGGACAAATACAGTTGGGACAAATACAGATGAAAGGTCTGTCCAAGGACACAAACAGCATGATCCGGAATCAAACCCAGATCTACATATTGGAACCCCCATCTCCAGCTACCTGCTGTGCATTCAATTATTATCAGGTTAAATTTGCTTTACGCTCAGTTAGCATTTATTGAATCATTTTTATAGACTCTGTTAGCTTTTCAGATGGCTTTATTTTTAGTTTGAATTATATTTCAACTAATGTTATGTTCACTGCAGGCACATTTAAAGATTACAATCAGTTAGCTTTATATTAATGTTATTTTAAATATGTCTTACACTTTATTCTATTTGGTTGTTTTTTGGAAATAGCTTTTCAGTTTTTCAGTGACTTTGAATTAACATATTTTTTTAATGGAATTCATTTCCAGAGCAAATCTCTACATGATGCAGACACTAAAAGCATTTCACTCTGATACTTCACACTAACACAAACAACTTGGGGATTAAGGATCTTACTCAAGTGCACCTTGTCTTTGGTTCCACCAATTCTCACTTCATTGTGTCCATGGGGGTTTCCATTAGCCCTCCAGGTTGCTTCCACCATTAGTACCTGCACATTAGCCAGCAGCTTTTAATCTAAAACCTTTGAACATTTCTGTTGACTTGATAACAGTAGAGACTCAGGGGGTTTTAATGTGGGGGGAGGATTTCAACATCAGAATGAATCCTAAATTGGATTCCTCAAATGTATATATGGCACAGCCTAAATTGTTAAATCAAAAAATAAATGCTGCTATGAAGGAAATTGGACTGATTGACATCTGGAGAGAATTAAATCCTACAAAGAAAGACTATTTCTTTTTTGTAATCCACATTTGGTTTATTCGAGGATTGATTATTTTCTCACTTTTGCAAAAGAACTACGAGGTCTGTCAATAAAGTAAAAGTCTTTTTTATTTTTTTCAAAAACTATATGGATTTCATTCATATGTTTTTACGTCAGACATGCTTGAACCCTCGTGCGCATGCGTGAGTTTTTCCACGCCTGTCGGTGACGTCATTCGCCTGTGAGCACTCCTTGTGGGAGGAGTCGTCCAGCCCCTCGTCGGAATTCCTTTGTCTGAGAAGTTGCTGAGAGACTGGCGCTTTGTTTGATCAAAATTTTTTCTAAACCTGTGAGACACATCGAAGTGGACACGGTTCGAAAAATTAAGCTGGTTTTCAGTGAAAATTTTAACGGCTGATGAGAGATTTTGAGGTGATACTGTCGCTTTAAGGACTTCCCACGGAGCGAGACGTCGCGCAGCGCTCTCAGGTGCCTTCGTCAGCCTGTTTCAAGCTGTAAACCTCCACATTTCAGGCTCTATTGATCCAGGACGTCATGGGAGAACAGTGAAGTTTCAGAAGAAGTCAGTTTCAGCATTTTATCCGGATATTCCACTGTTAAAGGAGATTTTTTCATGAAAGAGTGCGGGCGGATTGCAGCGTCGGCTCGCAGCCGCCACGACGCTCCGCCACAGGAAAAACACCTCTGTTGAAAGCCTTAAGGACAAGTTGGAACATGTCCAGCTGTTAAACAATTTCTCATATACTCACTCCACTGAAAGCCATCAAAAGCCGCCTGGATTTTACAAATGGTTATCAACACGGAGGTGTTTTTCCTGTGCCGCCGCACCACGCCGGCTGCGTCCCGACACGCGGACCCATCCGCACGGACCCCTCCGCACGTCTTTCATTAAAACGCACATATCGTACAATGATATGTGCGTGCATGCAGTTTGTTTTAGAACATTCCAATATTACGCGCCACATCATTCATGGTGTGACAATACAGTCATAAGCTGATGCTCGAAAACGGCGCCATCAACCACATTATAATTTGATACAGTTTCAAGATATTGACAAAAAATACGAGTATGTGCAAGAAACTTACAATTTTAGTCCGTCTTTTACGTCCATCTGGATATTTCTTTTCTGTGGGAAAATTGTGTAGAATGAATGGAGGTTTACAACCACTTTCTTCTTCTTTCCACCTTTGGTGGACTTGGCAGAGCTTTGCAATTGTGTTTTCGGCCACCTTTCAAGCCTGTGAATTCCGTTCGAGCATCTGTAAACCGCACAATGTGCACCTGTCATTATTGTATGCATCGCTTAAGGCTTAAAGCCTTTGAAACAATCCCTGTAAGCCTTAACTTTCAAAGTCCGCTAACGCTACCATATACGAAATTCAGTGGTAGTGGTGTGTGTTTGGTAGTTGGAATTTTTGACCCCATTTGACCCACGCATGCACAGATGTGTTGCGCTCTTCACTTATTCATTTAGCAATAGCGCATCTTAAATTAAATAAAGCTCCAGGCTCAGATGGGTTCTCCTCGGAATGGTATAAAGTCATGGGGGGGGTCCTTGGTCCCAATGTTGTTGTCCAGCTTTAACTGGGTCCTTAAAGGAAATAGTACACCTCCCTCATGAAGTAGCAGTAACTTCATTAATTCCAAAGGAGGGAAAGAACAAGTCTGAATCCAGCAACTACAGACCAATTAGCATGTTGATGTTGTATGGCTGGGGGGCCTGGCTGCCTTTTTGTTTCTGTCTTTTGTTTTTCCTTCCAGGTGGCTTGCATTTGGGACTGAGTGGCTGTGTAGCTGAGTTTATCAGGACCTCACCCTGATCACCTGAGGCTGATCACCTGCGGCTCGTCAGGACTCACAGCTGTGGTGCATCTACATGGATTGGAACATGGTGGCATTTAAGACTGGAGTACACAGTGTGTATTTGCCAGAGACTCAACCTTGTGACCAGATGGGTGAGATCGTCGTCTCGGGAGCCATCTCATCATCAGTGGATGCAGAGAACATCCAGGTTTGATGCATGGTCTGTGAAAGAGGGGGGGTGAGGTCTCACGCTCGTCAGCACACTTCCTGAGGTACGTTAGATTTTGTGACTAACATTTATACAGTCAGTAAATGTGGTGTCCCTCACACCTTATTATATTGAGCTGTATGTTGGTCGTGTAATCAGCTTCCTCTGCAGTGGAGTTTTGTGAACAGGGTGTTCTATGCCTGCAGGGTGGGAAGCTGATTAGTAATTAAGCCAGGAAGTGTTTGCTGTTTGTGCACCTTTGAGCGTTCTCTCTGTGTGTTGAGTGTGGACTCACATAATGATTCCTTCTTTCACAGACTCGGTTTGTCGCGGCCATCTTGGGGGTGTCGGCAGGGTCCTTGGGTCCGGGTTGGTTCTGGCTCCGGACCGTTGGCGCTGCTGGGAGCGCACCGCAATCCACCACGCCAGACCGCGCACTTTTATATTGTCACATCACTGTTATGTTTATTAAACCCTGTTATCCTTTGTACCGTGCTCTGCTTATTTTATACTGGGTCCTTCAAACGCTGGTCGGTTCTCCGGGCTGCGTCCGACACATAACAGTAGTCTCTGGCCAAACATCACGGACCCAGCGGTAGCAGAGACGGTAACGCGCCGGAAGGCGGCAGCAGACGTTCAGAAGTTATCCGGATCAGTTGCAGGTGCTCTCCGCCCGGATGGTGCGCGTTGGAGAACCCATTACTGAATACTGATTTGAGCGCTCGTGCAGCCGTGTTCCTGTGTTTGTGCCTTATCCGTGGGTCGTGGTGGAGTGTGACTGGCGACGGCTTCGCGTCACACTTCGACCGGATAAGAAGTTTGAACGGGAGCTGCAGGAGTGGGTCTGTAATGGGTGAATGCGCACGGCGGAGCTCTGTGGCACGGGTCGCGGTGCTTCCTGTGTTACAGTCGTAGCCCGTTCCCCGGGTAATGATAGCTACTGCGTCTGTTGTGTCAGCTCCGGTGTTATTTAGTTGAATCACATTTTTGGTTGTGTGTTGCCCACAGCTGCTCACAGGAAAAGCAGCATGAATTATTTTCTGTCACCAAAGGGGGTTTTTCATTTTTAGCACTCTGGCTCCCTCTGTTGGTGACTGAGTCACATTACCGTCAAGCTCTTAAGTTGGAACAGGTGTGTTCCATTTGTTTGAGCTTGAGTATAAATCACTTATTTGTTTTGTGTTAGTTCATTTTGTGTGGGTGTTTTTGAGTTGGTTTTTGTGTGGGTTTTTATTTGTACACTATTTAGTGTCTGGGGTCGTGACCCTGCAGTTCTGTCTGGAGCAGAAAAGGACCCAAACAACTGTATGTTAGTCTGTTAATCTTTTTTTTTTTTTAATTTTTTTAGTTTCACCTCCCCAGGGTTTGATGGGACGGTCCCCTGGGGGGGTGATGGGGTGGTAATTGGGTTGTTTTTTCTTTTTTTTGTTTGTTTTTTTGTTGTGCCCTCTCTTCTCCTCTGACTCCAGCCGTGGAGCCGTAGGTTGTCGGCGTTGCTGGAGTGGTGCAGTTTGGTTATGCTGGGCGTTTCCCAGGTAACCTCTGCACCTGGGGGGGGGGTGTGTGTTTTGTTTGTTGATTCCCTGTTCCCCCTCCGGCTTCAGCGCGCCTTTGAGCCGTCTGCCATCGGCGTGGCTGAGGTTTGGGGCAGTGGGATATACCCGCAGCTGGTGGCTGGTTTAGAAGTTGGAGGAGTGGCGCCGTTTTGTGCCGTCTGCCATAACCGCTGTTCCACTCCTCCCGGTTGGCTTCTGGGGTATAGTCACGGTTGGTGACACTGGACGTGCTTCCAGTTTCCACTGCGCCAAGGGGGTGGGGTTGGGGTTGTTTTGTTTGTATTTTTTTTTTCTCCTTTTGTTTTTCCCCCCAGTTTCCGCCCTCAGGGTTTGACTGTGGTGTCCTCTGGGGGGGAAAGGGCTGGGGTCCATCTAGCCATAGACGGCCGGGGCTGGGTCCGTTGGTCATGAGGGGAGGCGTCTCCTGGGTTGATGGAATGGTCCTCTGGGAGGCGCTGGGAGTCCCCGTGGGTGACATTGGATCCCAAGGGACCTCGGCTGTGGTTATTACTCCTGGAGCTGGCGGGATGTCCTCTGGGGGTGTTGGTCCCTACATGTGTTAGGGGGGGGGGGTGTTAGTGTTTTTATTTGCTAGCTTAAGTTTGGGTTGTTTTTCTTTTCTCCCCTTCCCGGGGTTTGATGGAACGGTCCTCTGGGGAGGGGGGGGGGTGTTAGCATTTTGTTTGTAAGCTTAAGTTTGGGTTGTGTTTTTCTTTTCTCCTCTTCCCGGGGTTTGATGGGACGGTCCCCTGGGGAGGGGGGGGGGTGTTTTGGTTGTTTGTGTTTGTCTTTTTTGTTTTATGACTAATCAGACTGTGAACATGGTTGGACAAAGGCTGACCGCACAGGTTTAAGAACTCCTGGCCACACCTGTGCTAAGTGACTGATAGAAACAAGGGCAAAGATGCAGCCAGAGGAGAAGACATCTACCGTTCTGTTAGATGAAGATTCTGTTGGAAGATGAATGCGGATACGGTTTCCAGCCATGGTCCCTGGAGGGGGGTGTTTCTCCTGGGCCAGGTTTGTGTGGTCGCCGGGAGGCTTCCCGTGAGGGTGGGGTACTGTTGTATGGCTGGGGGGCCTGGCTGCCTTTTTTGTTTCTGTCTTTTGTTTTTCCTTCCAGGTGGCTTGCATTTGGGACTGAGTGGCTGTGTAGCTGAGTTTATCAGGACCTCACCCTGATCACCTGAGGCTGATCATCTGCGGCTCGTCAGGACTCACAGCTGTGGTGCATCTACATGGATTGGAACATGGTGGCATTTAAGACTGGAGTACACAGTGTGTATTTGCCAGAGACTCGACCTTGTGACCAGACGGGTGAGATCGTCATCTCGGGAGCCATCTCATCATCAGTGGATGCAGAGAACGTCCAGGTTTGATGCATGGTCTGTGAAAGAGGAGGGGGTGAGGTCTCATGCTCGTCAGCACACTTCCTGAGGTACGTTAGATTTTGTGACTAACATTTATACAGTCAGTAAATGTGGTGTCCCTCACACCTTATTATATTGAGCTGTATGTTGGTCGTGTAATCAGCTTCCTCTGCAGTGGAGTTTTGTTGAACAGGGTGTTCTATGCCTGCAGGGGTGGGAAGCTGATTAGTAATTAAGCCAGGAAGTGTTTGCTGTTTGTGCACCTTTGAGCATTCTCTCTGTGTGTTGAGTGTGGCACTCACATAATGATTCCTTCTTTCACAGACATCGGTTGGTCGCGGCCACCTTGGGGGTGTCGGCGGGGTCCTTGGGTCTGGGTTGGTTCTGGCTCGGACCGTTGGCGCTGCTGGTGAGCGCACCGCAATCCACCACGCCAGACCGCGCACTTTTATATTTGTCACATCACTGTTATGTTATTAAACCCTGTTATCCCTTTGTACCGTGCCTATGCTTATTTTATACGGGGTCCTTCAAAACGCTGGTCGAGTTCTCCAGGCTTGCGTCCGACACACTAACAGTTGAATCAGGATTACAAAATTTTTACTTATATAACAGCGAAATGCATAGAGGGATTGTTATCAACAAATTATTAGCCTTGACCAAACAGGTTTTATTTGAAAAAGACAAACTCAGGATAATATCCGAAGGACATACATGTAATTAATCACGTAACAGAATTAGATTAGAAGCAGTTAGTAGGGCTAGATGCAGAAAAAGCATTTGATTATGGAAATTGGTCTTTTTTGTATAAACTTGGATTTGGATTTCATGGTATGTTTATTAAAATGATACAGGTCTTTATGATACCCAAGGGCAAGAATTAAAATTAATGGATCTGTTTTGAAATCCTTTCCATTAGAATGATCAGCCCCATTTTGTTTGCAGTCTTTATTGAGCCCGTGAGCCAATGGCTTGGTCAGGAGGATAAGATTAAAGGAGTAGCAATGAAGGGGCTGGGAGAACAGAAGATTTCTCTCTTTGCAGATGATGTGATGTGTATCTATCCGATCCAGACCAATCCTTGGTGCAGTTATTTTCACTTTTGGAACAATATGGATCCTTCTCTGGATATAGACTGAATGTTTCAAAAACACAAATCCTCAGTTTTAAATAAATATGAAGAGAAAGTATAATTGAAGTGGGATGCAGAGTTTTATTAGATATATGGGTTTAAATATTCTTAAAGATCTTGCAAGATTGTTCTCACTTAATATCTCCCACTAAATAAAAGATTAGGGAAGACATAAGGAGATGGGAACTAATACCCTTTCTCAAGTTTGGATCATGTGTGGAATCAATTAAAATGGTTATTTTACTGAGTCTGTTGTATCTCTTTCAGTCCCTTCCACTGGATTTACCTGACCAACAATTTCAGGAATGGGATAAGAATATATCGAGATACATATGGCAGGGACGAAGACCAAGAATCCGATATCACAACCTACAACTAGCAAAAAGCAAGGGTGGGGTTGCTCTCCCATGCATGAAGGATAATTATATTGCAGCTCAATTGAGACCAATAACTGCTGGTGCAACCCAGAATACTGTGCTAGGTGGAAGGAGATTGAAAGTGCTGTCGGAGGACTTTCCAATTCAAGCTGCAATTGGGGATAAAGCCCTAACAACAAAATAATTGATTTGGGAAATCCATGAATTCATTCGACTTTTAAGATATGGAACAATGGTAATAGCCTAAAATCATCTGAACCAGGCAGTCAAAGTACTGAGATGGTGTGTGTTGACCCAGATTTCATACCTAAAAGATTGGATGCAAGGTTTAAGAGATGTGCTTCTCAGGGTTTAACGGCTTACTGTACATTTCTAAACTGGGGGACTATGAATAATTTCCAGAATCTGGAATGGAATTTTGGTTTGAGGAAGGACGATTTTTATAGATTTCTTCAAGTTCGTCATTATATTGAACAAATTCAGAGGGGATGTACACAACTAAGTTGGAATAATATTATTTTAAACGTCTTTACAGATGTTTATATTGCTGGCTCAAACCAGAAAACCATCTCAAAAATTTATAAGGGGATACAACAAACAAAAGGAAATTCATTTAATGTAAAACTAAAATGGGAAAGGGAAGGGAACCTAGGAAGAGCACTGGGAGGACCTTTGTGAGATTCAATGGAAAGCTTCAAGCTCCCCCACATGGCAAGAGTTCTGTTGGAAAAACCTGATTAGATTTTTCATAACTCCTGCTCAAAAGATACCACTTCCTCCTCATGCTGGCATCAGTGTGCATTCCTCAAAGTGAACCATTTTCACATTTTCTGGTCTTGCTCAGTCCATTCTGGTGGGATGTTCATGAAGTTTTATAAAAGGTTTTTCAGGTGGTCATACCATTTAAACTTGGGTGTTTATATATGGGCACTTTATCTTTACAAAATGTGTCTGTGGAGGACAAATATTTATTTTGGATCCTTAGCACGGCCAGCAGAATAGCAATTACTAGAACTACAGCAGAGGAGTGGATGGACATAATATCATAGCTTCAAGATGGAAAGGATAACTTCTGCTTTAAAGCATCAACAGGGAATTTTTTTGATAAAATGGCAAAGATTTATCATTCGTTTGAAGTGGGGGTCTTTAGTCCTTTTTCATTACTAATGCATTTCCCTTTATAAAGGATCTGTGTTCTTGAGGTTCACCCTATCAATTATTATTAGCTTTGATTAAGAATTTAGTGTTTTTTTCCTCTCTCTTTTTTCTTCTTTCCTCATTTCTTTTTTTTTTCTTACTTTTCAATTTTATTTTATAATGTGTTGGTGTTTGGTTTTACCTTACTTTATCCTACTTAAAAAGGGTTAGGTTTATATAATAGTTTGTGAGTATTAATGCCCAGGTAGTTCTTGTTTCAATTTCAATTTATTTTCATTTATATAGCGCCAAATCACAACAAAGTTGCCTCAAGGTGCTTCACACACAAGTAGAGTCTAACCTTACCAACCCCCAGAGCAAGCACACAGGTGACAGTGGTAAGGAAAACTCCCTCTAAGGAAAACCCTCAAGCAGACCAGACTCGAAGGGGGTGACCCTCTGCTTGGGCCATGCTACCGACACAAATTACAAAACTATTACAAGACAATATAGAGAAATGTTGCCCGTACACAGGACAGGAGGGTTTCCAAAGCAGACACCACACTCATCTCTGGATGGAGCCTCACCTCAAACACAGAGAAAAAAAAAAACAGAATCAGGCATCAGAAGACAACAAATACAGTATAATTTGTCAGCAAGTAACAAGACAAACAAAAGAAGTAGGTGATCATCGGCCACTAGCCCTAACCTTCACTAAAAGACCCAGAATTTAGATAAAGTTGAGGCCGTGGCCCACTCGTTTCCTAATAAAATTTATTTAAAGAGTAAAAAGCTAGTAACATACTATACCAGTATGTTAGCCATACAAAAGGGAAAATAAGTGTGTCTTAAGTCTGGACCTGAAAGTCTCTACAGATTCTGTTTTATTGACGCAGGGAGATCATTCCACAGAACAGGAGCAATGATAAGAGAAAGCTCTGTGACCCGTAGACTTGTTTTCATCTGTATTATTGATTTATTTAGTTATTTTGAATGTTCTTGTTATTGCTGTTAATGATAACAGACGTTAATTTACAGATGGCTAAATGACAAAAGTTACAAGAATAATTGGTATAAAGGATTGTATGGACCCTGGAATTAGTAATAAAAGAAAAAGAAAATCATTTTATCTCTGTAAAATGGCAGGTTATATTAATCCACCGGAACATGCAAAAGGAGTTTTCCACTGTTATGTTAAGCATGCAGGCACATAAAACACATTTATGAAAACAAATTGCATCTATGAATGAGCTGCTGGTCATGCACATATAGCACATCGCACAGCCACAGTCCACAGGTCTGCATGCAGATTCTTTTAAAAAGCTGCATATGAAATCTAAAGTCAGTGGAATAGGATACATTTAATTGTGCTTTAAGAGGTGTTCGGAAGGGGAGGTGGGGGGCAGCATGGTGGACAAGTGGTTAGTGAGCTTGTCTCCAAACCCTGTGCCAAATCAATACGCAGATCAATTCAGGATTTGCTGTGGTGACCCCAAGTAAAAAAGGAAGAATCTGGAACTACTTGCATGAGTAAAAAGGAAGAATCTGGAACTTGCATGAGAGGTGTTGAGACCGACTTCAAACTTGTGAAACCCCTGATACAAACTGACCATAGAAATTTTGGACTTCAAGTTAGTGGGAGAACCAATATGAGTCTTTCAGTTTGCATTCACATGACAATCTATAACTTTACAACACACACACACAAACTACTTGGGTTGATGGACTTCCTCAACACAGCCCAGCGCCGCACCTCCTCGCACTTGCCCTCTTTTTCCTTCCAGCCTTCCTTTAGGCCAGTTTCAGCCTTCCTTGTTCTTTTTCCTTTCCTCTGCAGTCGCTTACTGACATGTTCATCGTGTGTACCTGATTTGGCTGACTGAATGGTTCATCTGCACACTGCCAGTCCAAAGTCAAATACAGTCTTCTCCTTACAGCCTCCTGTTCACCAGAATCAAGACATCTGATCCCTGACACCTGCTACTGTTGTCTTTACTTTGATTCTGTTTTTTCATTCTCCACCTATCAGCATGTCTATAAACAGTTTCCTTCCTCATTTGACAGCAGCAGATCAGCAAACAATGAAAGGTTTTAAAGCAGGCTGTCAGTCCTCTGCAAAATACTCCTCTCTGAAATCGGATGTATTGCTCAGCTCGAGGTCCACCCTGAGAGATAAGCGCTATGATGATCAGAGTCTGTGCAAATAATCATATAAATTTACACTCGCTAGTATCAACAGATAAAGACTTGTAAATCAATACCAGACAGGACAGATTCAGGCTGTCCGTGCACAAGCATTCATCTAGTGGCCACACGCACATCGGGCTGACAGTGGGTTCGGAAAGCAGTCACGGGCGCCCCTGAGGCAGAAGGGAAATATATGAGATGTGCATTCAAAGTTCACTCTGAAATCTGCCTCTCACCATCACTCCATATGACTCATTTCATCTCAAGCTCTCCTTTTCTCTCTCTCTCACCACACACACACACACACACACACACACACACACACACACACACACACACACACCACACACACACACACACACACACCACACACACACACTGCCTCTGGCTTGTACAGCTGTTTTTAAAGGTAGAATTTCAGAGTAGCCACAAATGTATTTCTCGCCCATCCTCCTTACTGTACATGCAGGCACTCCGGTGTGCCTGAGCCTTTTTAATCATCTTTTACTCATTCCTCCTCTTTCTCATTTCCCACACGCTCTCTCTCTCCATCTTCTTTATTTTATCTAATATAATAGGATAATCGTGTCAGTCAGCCCAGGGGAGATGAGTTCTCCCCTGGCTGTGTCACTATCTGTGCTTCACGCTGGCCCTGTGGGCATTCAAGCTCCACAAACACGTACAACTTGAACTTTATTTGTGCACCTAGTATATATTTTGTGCTGGAACCTCAGTGGCACAATGGGCCCTATCTTTAAGAGCTGTGGCACATGGTCTATAGTGCATAGCGCTGTTTATGGTGTGTCCAATGAATGCTACATTGCTATTTACACAGCACAGAATATGAGCACAACGTAAGTGTAGGATTGTAAATGTGGTTATTTAGTCTGTTAATTAGTTATGGATGTGTTTTGGGCATAACCTGAATTTGAGCTCGATGTCAATTTGATTTCTCTTTATTAGGTGCAGCACAAGCTGCTTTCTGTCCCCCTGGTCTCATTAGATTTTACTAGTGAAGTTGGTCCCTGATTAGTACTTTGGTGCAGGGGTGCCGAAAGGGGAGAAGAAGGAGAAGGATTCTAGGGGCCATGACTGACAGGGTCCCAGAGAGGCCCCTACATGCTAAAAAAGTAATTCCAGTGGCTTTGTATCACAGTAAGAAACAGTTATACTGACTTAACAAAATATCTAAAACACATTTGGTTGATTGTTTGAGTTGGATTACCAAATTAAATGCCTAAAAAATTAACAGTTAATTTTATCTTAACTTTACATTTGTTATTTGAGTTTATTTCATTGAATAAATTGGCATTTGCTTAATAAATTATATTTTTTGAAATCCACTTAATTGTTTGGTAAATTTCATTCAGAATATTGGAAAGAACTAAGATACTTAATAATTTTTACTTAGATTTACCAAGATCATCAAGTATATTAAATGATTTCACAGCTTTTTAATTTACTCACTATTTTTAAGTGTAAAATGTTTTCACTAAAGAAAAATGAGTAGAGCACAGTAACAGTTTTTAGAGTGTAATACAATATAATACTGACAAAATAATATGGGGGGGTGGCCCAGTAGGATTTCTTTTCATGGGGCTGAAAATCCCTGGCAGCACCCTGCTTGGGAGACAGACCACTTGGGAACGCCACACTGTTCATTTCTCCATGTAGAAGTGGAGCTGTGTCAACCTGGAGTAGAACTCAAGGTAACCAGCAAACACACATTATTCAACACAAAACACAGAGCAGATTTGTTATACTTTCCAACTTTGTAATAATCAGATTGTTCAAATCCACACGTGTGTCCTTTTAATACAGAGGTCGGCTCTGTGGTTTTATGCATCATCATTTTCTCTGTTTACTGCATCTTTCACTGAAATTAAATTTGTGAAAATGTCCGGTATAGGCTCCTCGAGGACTCAATCCCTTGTCAGCTGCTGACGAGTGTTTGAACTGCATTTCTGGTGAAAAATACTGTTAAAACCACAATCACCTCGGTGTAACTGCACTCTGATTGCTTGAGTTAATGGAAATTTGATTCCGTAGGAAACTGTGAGGACATATTCAATGATCCTGTGTAGCAACCTATGAATGACCCACAGTTTACCCCCCCTACACATTCAAATGCCATGCAGAACGACCCAAACATCACACGCTACGCCTCCGCGTTTACCTATATTTTGTCATGTTCCATTAGGTTGCTTTGCAGAGGAAACAGAAATGACAGCTATAAGCAACTCTCTCTCTCTCTTTCTCTCTCTCTAACCTCTATAGGCTGCAGACTTCAGAGGGTATAATTCATCATGAGCATGACAAATTACTTTTGGTGGGTTTGTGTGCAAGTACGATATGCGGTATTGGCTTTACAAGGTGGAAAGTGGACGTTAGAAGCAGCTCTATGTCCGCATGCTTTGTCATCCATCACAACAAACTTCTGCATTACTCAAATGTACATTTTTAAGTACCTGAACTCAGTGTTCATGCATTTGTGTGTTTGCTTTTGAAAACATGCATGTATCACCAAAGACATTCATGACTTCTGGATGTCTTCAATATTCTCTTCAGTGACTCCTTGGGTACTGCTCAAATAACTTTGTGCCAAATAAGTGGTTACTTAGGGAGACCTGGATAAGACCTATTACATGCATCATTAGGGACTGTCAGTTGTGGCACCACAATGTCAACCGTTATCACGAGCGTGATCTAGCACCACCGTAAGGGCAGGAAAGTGCTGTGTGTCGCAAATGCAAACCACCCACGTAGACTTGCGGTGCACACTTAGGTCGTTAACTTAAAATCTATCTGCTGCAACCAGCTGATAGCTGATACATCTGTTCCTCTGCAGTGATGCACCAGTGTGCTGGATCAGGCTCACAAAAACATACCACAGAGCTAAAGTGTTACAGGGTGACATTTGCTTTAGTCATACCCCCTATGACAATATACAAATAATGAATGTTTATGAGTTCAATGGTAGGAATAATTTATGAGGTGAAAGCTGGAACATACCATTCAACAAGGCGAAGCTGAGTTGAATGGTATGTTCCAGCTTTCACTGAATTAAATATTCATTCCACTGAACAAATGTAAAAACATTCATTATTTGTTTTATATAATGGCTAAAATAGATCCTTGTCATTTGATATTTTATTAATTTATAAGCAACAAAAAAGGGACTTACATTTTGGTGTTCCACTGCTGCTAAAGTACAAATTGTGACATGTAGTCCAGTGATGCTGTGCACTGACTTTGGACTTCCATTAAAAAAAAGGACTTTGTGTAGTTCCTCAGTCCTGCCAAAAATCACGTCAGCTTTTCATCTGAACAGTTCTTCATGCATCCAGACAGCTTGTGCGCACGTGTATTACCAAAAAAAAAAAAAAAGACTGTGTACATTCTCAGTGCAGCAAAAAAAAATCACATCAGAAATTAATCCAGCTTTTCATTCTAACTTCCTGCTAATAGCCTCCAGACAGCGCAGTGGATTTGTTTTGTGTGTGCGTGCGCATGCGCGGTGTGTGTGTGTGGGTGTGCACATGCATGTGCACACGCAAGCACATGTGCGCGAGCGAGCACATGTGCAGAGTGCAATGGTATCAAATGTATGGAACCAAATTTGCACTCTAAATGGAACCAAACTGCACTCTAAATGCAATACAACACAAATGGGATGAATAATCCATGTCATGTGACATACAAAGCACCAATCAAATGACAAGGATCCACTCAGCCGTGATATAAAACATCAATAATTTACAACAGAGAAATGTCCACCATGCCAAATAGAGATGATGGAACAAAGTATCCTGGCACCTGTCAGTTCCCACAGTGACCAACCCGTGTCGAAGGTCTCTATTGCTGAAAACATGGGTGCAAAGCCGACTGAAGATCCAACAGTCAATGTTGTATCTTGTCCACCTACCCAGTAGAGAGGTGGCAAAAGTCTTGGACCTACGAAGAAGCCCATCGTCTACAACCAGACTCCACAATGCAGCCCTCAACCAACTCCATGGAAGACTTCTAGTACTCCTCTTCTCCATTGAAGCCATCAGTTATTTCACTGCTGTGGTGACTCCCAACAGGGTCAGCCAAAAGAAGAAGATCTAGAATATGTCATTTTCAATTAAGTGTTTATTTTTACCATTACATAACAGGTGACAACTAAATTTATTCACTAGATGAAAACAACAGAGTAGGAATTATATTAGAGAAATGGAATTAGCATTGCAACACTTCATAGTTGTTTTTATTGTTTGAATTAGACTCAACATCACCAGCTCATTTGCTTTTTTTTCTGAGCTGTCACTCTTGCAAGATGACCCATAAACTGACAATCGCTCTCTTCTTGCATAATAGCTTTCTTGTGAATATTCAACCAAGTGAAGGTTTAAAGGTTTAAATATAACTGTTTCTCAGAAAATAATCAAATTATTTCCTATAAAAAATTACGCTTTTCTAAATCACACTTGTCAGGTTTTTGTTTGTTTTCTTTTGTAATCAGCCGTTTTCCACCTTCCATGTGTTGGCATTTCTCTCCCTCCTTCACATGCGGGATTGCTGAGCAACATAATACCCAGGAAGAAACTGGTTCACATGAAGTAAGCAGTATCATCCAGATGGGAACATCACAACAGGGGCCAGGCCAAAAATGATAATAAGGGCCGTCTGACTGTCAACACCAACAAACTGTTGTCACTCAGTCACACAAAGATGAATAAGCAATTTCCTATTACTTATCCTTTTCATCCTAAGTGGGACATGCTGTAAGGCTGTAACAAGCCTCTTTCATTTATCCTCATTCTTTGCCACATGCAGATGGGTTACCCCCCACAACACGCCTCCTCCAGGTGAGAACAAAGTCATTTCCCATGCACAAATATTCAGGATATCAAGAAGAAAGAAAGAAAACCGTATTTTGTATCCTAAGGGAAGAGAGGCAATGATACACAACTGTACAGCATGCACAATATGACCTCAATGGGGGGGCAACAAATCTGTTATATGGTTTGCGAGTGTCATGATTGGGTATAAAAGGAACATCCCCAAAAGGCTCAGCCGTTCACAAGCAAAGATGGGACGAGGATCACCACTTTGTGAACAACTGCATGAAAAAATAGTCCAACAGTTTAAGAACAATGTTTTTCAACTTTCAATTGCAAGAAATTTAGGGATTCCATCATCTACAGTCCATAATATAATCAGAAGATTCAGAGAATCTGGAGAACTTTCTACAGCAAGGCTGAAAACTAACTTTGAATGACCATGACCTTTGATCTCTCAGGTGGCACTGCATTAAAAACCAACATCATTGTGACACTTTTATTGGCCCACATGTTTCAGCACAGCTGTATACGGGCATTGTGTAAAGGATCTTACCGCATGGGCTCAGGAACACAGTTCATCACTACATCTACAAGTGCAAGTTAAAACTCTACCATGCAAAGCGAAAGCCAGACATCAACAACATCCAGAATCGCCGCCACCTTCTCTGGGCCTGAGCTCATTTGAAATGGACAGATGCAAAGTGGAAAAGTTTGCTGTGGTCTGATGAGTCCACATTTCAAATTGTTTTTGGAAATCATGGACGTTGTGTCCTCTGGACAAAAGAGGAAAAAGACCATTCAGACTGTTACTAGTGCAAAGTTCAAAACTCAGCATCTGTGATGGTATGGGGGTGTGTTAGTGCCCATGACATGGGCAACTTACACATCTGTGATGGCACCATCAATGCTGAAAGGTACATCCAGGTTTTGGAGCAACACATGCTGCCATCAATGCAACATCTTTTTCAGGGACGTGCCTGCTTATTTCAGCAAGACAATGCCAAGCCACATTCTGCACGTGTTACACAGCGTGGCTTCGTAGTAAAAGAGTGCAGGTAAAAGACTGGCCTGCCTGCAGTCCAGACCTGTCGCCCATTGAAAATGTGTGGCGCATTATGAAGCACAAAACGCAACAACGGAGAACCAGGACTGTTGAACAACTGAAGTCATACATCAAGCAAGAATAGGAAAGAATTCCACCTACAAAGCTTCAACAATTAGTGTCCTCAGTTTCCAAATGCTTATTGAGTGTTGTTAGAAGGAAAGGTGATGTAACACAGTGGTAAACATACCACTGTCCCAGCTTTTTTGAAACGTGTTGCAGGCATCCATTTCAAAATGAGCAAATATTTGCACAAAAACAATAAGGTTTATCAGTTTGAACATTAAATATCTTGTCTTTGTGGTGTATTCAATTGAATATAGATTGAAGAGGATTTGCAATTTGTATTCTGTTTTTATTTACATTTTACACAATGTCCCAGCTTCATTAGAATTGTGGTTGTAGTTCAACCTGGTGTCGCGGCAAGTCGTTATTCAGCCGCACAAAATATACATTAATCTATTGGTTTGCGATATTGTGACGAAAAGCACCTCATTTTCATCACGGCAGCACAAATTCATTCTAATTCATTCCATGATGGCTGCACGAATTTAAAAGTGAAGCGGGGGGGTCAGGGTGGTTATGGTTAGGGTTGATGGAAGGAGTAGGGTTAGTAATAATGAGTTTAAAAAAAACCCCTGTCACAAAAATTTGACTCTTTTCTTGATGGGAGCATGAAAAAATTGTGAAACTGGGCTGGTATAGTTATGATACCTATAGTAACAGGAGAGGATGTAAGTCCTGTATAGGCCCTGAGGCCCACTGGTTCCAGTGCTTAGCACTAAAGTATGTGGCATGAAGTGATTGAGAGTTTACGACTTCCCCTGGACAGGAGGCCAGTCCACCATCAGTTACTTCCCCAGCCAAGGCCAGTACCTATTTACAGCTGGGTGGACTGGGACAAATACAGTTGGGACAAATACAGATGAAAGGTCTTGTCCAAGGACACAAACAGCATGATCCGGAATCAAACCCAGATCTACATATTGGAACCCCCATCTCCAGCTACCTGCTGTGCATTCAATTATTATCAGGTTAAATTTGCTTTACGCTCAGTTAGCATTTATTGAATCATTTTTATAGACTCTGTTAGCTTTTCAGATGGCTTTATTTTTAGTTTGAATTATATTTCAACTAATGTTATGTTCACTGCAGGCACATTTAAAGATTACAATCAGTTAGCTTTATATTAATGTTATTTTAAATATGTCTTACACTTTATTCTATTTGGTTGTTTTTTGGAAATAGCTTTTCAGTTTTTCAGTGACTTTGAATTAACATATTTTTTTTAATGGAATTCATTTCCAGAGCAAATCTCTACATGATGCAGACACTAAAAGCATTTCACTCTGATACTTCACACTAACACAAACAACTTGGGGATTAAGGATCTTACTCAAGTGCACCTTGTCTTTGGTTCCACCAATTCTCACTTCATTGTGTCCATGTGGGGTTTCCATTAGCCCTCCAGGTTGCTTCCACCATTAGTACCTGCACATTAGCCAGCAGCTTTTAATCTAAAACCTTTGAACATTTCTGCTATTGGTTTTAGGTTGCAGTGTTATTGCGGCTCCACTGGGTATCCCTGTTCAGATCGGCAGCTGTGTTCATCTCTGGGGTAAGTCCATTTATGACTGTATCCTGTAAATCTGATAGCGCAACATGCCTCTGACTCACTGTTGCAGTCGGTAATTTACAGGCACACAAATACATGCGCACAAACAAGCAAACCATGTCAAAGGCCAAACCCCATAAGCATCAGTCGCTTTATCACATAGCCAAGAAAAAAAAAAAAAGCCAGCAGCTGTACAGAGAGACACGAGTGGGATCGATATTCCAATACTCCCCTGTCTGCTTCACTGGGCCTCGACGTTATCCCACATCATTGCAGCGGGTACACAGAAGAAAAATAGCTCCCATTTCGGGAACATGGGACTGTGTGACGAAGGGTAGATGTGGGCTGATGGGACACAAGATGTACTGTACATCTCGAACAACAGCGCCAACAGTGACGGCGTCTTTAGACTTGATGCCAAGAGTGAGCTGCACAAAAAAATAAAAAAGAAGAAATCTAAGTGACTGGGAAAGTGCTCTTGTGGGCCAAAATAATAGGGAAAAAGATTGTTTGTGAGATGCAACTAAAAGCGTGCGACCCAGAAATGAGATGACAAACAGAAAGCGTGACATTAACAGCTGCGCGTCAACTCCACGCAGACTATGCAAATGGTGTCACCTGCCACACACCCTCAAGGGATGTGTATCTATATATACACACACACACATGCATACACAATACACACAGAGTGAAATATGTTCCCTGCGGTAGGTAGATGGTTAGATACCGCAGGCAGGTGAGGCAGGGCGGGGGCCTGCGCGTGATTTGTGACACTTCACAGACTGACAGACTGGTTGCGAAGTAAAGGTGCAGGAACGAGGGAAGATGGATGAAGGGGAGAAATGCTCCCTTTGTACCACAAAGAGCCTTCTGTTGTTTTTGATCTGCTCTGACTTCAAAGTGCAAAAGTCTGTTTTCATTCCCGGCAGAACTCTCTCTGTTGCCTTATCACACATCTCATTTGCGGGGCTCCAGACAAACAGACAGCAGCAAGGGGTTGAGGGCCCTGCTAAATTGAGGTCTGACAAATTAGATTTCGCCGTGATTGATGCCAAACCAACAGTTGAAGGAGTGACAAGGCAGAAGAGTGGGCTGAGGCAGAGGAGAGGAGGATGTAGGGATGAAGGAAAGAAGGAAGCAATGAAGGAAGGGATTCAGCCATAAGAGAATGAGGGGAAAAATAATTAGAAGAAAACTGGATAAAAGAAAATGCAATATTTATTTGCATCTTTCATTTTGAAGGATTCGACCGTGCACACCTACATGTATTGACCATGTCAGCTCGCTGTTGTAATTTGTAGTCTGAGTCTCACGGGTGTTATAAATATGGAACTTGTACCTACACTCAACAAAAATATAAACGCAACACTTTTGGTTTTGCTCCCATTTTGTATGAGATGAACTCAAAGATCTAAAACTTTTTCCACATACACAATATCACCATTTCGCTCAAATATTGTTCACAAACCAGTCTAAATCTGTGATAGTGAGCACTTCTCCTTTGCTGAGATAATCCATCCCACCTCACAGGTGTGCCATAGCAAGATGCTGATTAGACACCATGATTAGTGCACAGGTGTGCCTTAGACTGCCCACAATAAAAGGCCACTCTGAAAGGTGCAGTTTTATCACACAGCACAATGCCACAGATGTCGCAAGATTTGAGGGAGCGTGCAATTGGCATGCTGACAGCAGGAATGTCAACCAGAGCTGTTGCTCGTGTATTGAATGTTAATTTCTCTACCATAAGCCATCTCCAAAGGCGTTTCAGAGAATTTGGCAGTACATCCAACCAGCCTCATAACCGTAGACCACGTGTAACCACACCAGCCCAGGACCTCCACATCCAGCATGTTCACCTCCAAGATCGTCTGAGACCAGCCGCTCGGACAGCTGCTGGAACAATCGGTTTGCATAACCAAAGAATTTCTGCACAAACTGTCAGAAACTGTCTCAGGGAAGCTCATCTGCATGCTCATCGTCCTCATCGGGGTCTCAACCTGACTCCAGTTGGTCGTCGTAACCAATTTGAGTGGGCAAATGCTCACATTCGCTGCCGTTTGGCACGTTGGAGAGGTGTTCTCTTCACGGATGATGCGAAGGAGATGTGTTGCACTGCATGAGGCAAATGGTGGTCACACCAGATACTGACTGGTATCCCCCCCCCCAATAAAACAAACTGCACCTTTCAGAGTGGCCTTTTATTGTGGGCAGTCTAAGGCACACCTGTGCACTAATCATGGTGTCTAATCAGCATCTTGGTATGGCACACCTGTGAGGTGGGATGGATTATCTCAGCAAAGGAGAAGTGCTCACTATCACAGATTTAGACTGGTTTGTGCACAGTATTTGAGGGAAATGGTGATATTGTGTATGTGGAAAAAGTTTTAGATCGTTGAGTTAATCTCATACAAAATGGGAGCAAAACCAAAAGTGTTGCGTTTATATTTTTGTTGAGGACCAGTGTGTGTGTGTGTTGAGATTTCTCCACATACCACCCCGACCCCACCCCCCGTGGTATGTGTGTTCCTCAAGCTCGGGTTCTCTACCAGAGGCCTGGACGTTTGAGGGTTTGGCGCAGTATCTTAGCTGTTCCTTAGACTGCGCTCTTCTGGACAGAGACCTCTGATGTTGTGCCTGGAATCTACTGGAGCCACTCTTCCATTTTGGGGGTTACAACTCCTAGTGCTGCTATTACCACTGGGACCACTTTGGACTGTATCTTCCATATCTGCTCCAGTTGCTGCTTTAACCCTTGGTACTTCTCTATTTTCTTGTGATCCTTCTTTCTGGTGTTACTGTCAGCTGGGATTGCCACATCAAACACAACTGTGGTTTTCTTTCCCTTGTCAACCACCACTATGTCTGGTTGGTTGGCCAGCAGTTGTTTGGCTGTCTGGAATTGGAAGTCTCACAGGACCTTAGCCCTGTAGGTTCTCAACCACCTTTGGTGGTGTCTCTCATCAGAACTTGGGGACTTCTAATCCGTATGCAGTACAGACGTTCCTGTACACTATTCCCGACACTTGGTTGTGCCTCTCCGTGTACGCTGTCCCAGCCTGCATCCTGCTACGATGTGGTGGACTGTCTCTGGGGCACATTTGCACAGCCTCCAACTTGGGTCCTGTCAGCTGTGGTAGACCCCTGCCTCTATGGATCTGGTGCTTAGGGCTTGTTCTTGTGCTGCCATGATCAGAAGCTCCATGCTGTCCTTTAGGACAGCCTTTTCTAACCACTGGCAGGTCTTCTTGATGTCAACTACTGCCTCTGTCTGTCAATGTCCATCCCATGGAGGGATTGGTCTTCCATGATATCTCCTCCTCCTGTTCCTTATCACCATCTGTCTTCAGACATTCTTGTAGTAGTTGATCTCGGGGGGCCAGCTTTCTGATGTATTCATGGATGCTCCTCGTCTCATCCTGGATTATGGCTCTGACACTCACTAATCCTCACCCTTCCTCCTTGCATTGCTCCTCGAGCCTCAGGGTAATGGACTTTGGGTGAAACCTCCATGCACATTGTGAGGAGTTTTCATGTCTTGACATCAGTGGCATCTATCTCCTCCTGTGGCCAACTTATTATCCCACCTGGGTATGTGATGATTAGTAGGGTGTATGTATTGCTGGCTCGGATCATATTCCTACCATTGAGCTGGCTTCTCAGCACCTGTCTTACGTTCGGTTGGGTTTTTGGATGTGACTAACGTTCTTGTAGCTTCATCGTGGTTCCCACTGGGTTAATTGTAGCTGTCCTGTAGGTCCCCTATCCTGTCTTCTGGCAACTCCGCCCCCTCCATGTGGATCACCTTCCCTCTCTTTGCCACCATTTGGCCACAATTATCCAATCCGAATGACATCCCGATATCCTCACTGTAGATCCTGGTGAGGTGGATCAGTGAGTCAATATCTTGGTCACTCTTGGCATACAGCTCTATGTCATCCATGTACAGGAGGTGGCTGATGGGTACTCCATTCCTGAATCAATATCTTTAGTCATTCTTTGTGATGAGTTGGCTGAGGTGGTTGAGGCCTGTGCAGAAGAGCAGTGGGGACAGTGCATCATGTTCATATATTCTGCACTTGATGGTGACTTGTGCGTTTGCCTTGGAGTTTTAAACACGAACATGTCATCCATATTTTAATGTTCAATGGACAAATTTAAAAATGAAATGGTCTAGGATCCAATAAAATAATTATTAAAGAGGTCATATTGTAGAAAATCACCTTTCACATTCTTGCAGTTTTTCCACAAATTTTGCCCTGATTCCTGATCACCTTCACCAATCTATAATAATGCAGATTGGCTCTCTGGTTGACTGACTATGACAACCGGTGATGAGATAATAATTCACCATGACAGCATTTGAACGCTAAAAATAAATATAGGTATAAACAGAATGGATAGCGGCATACCGCTGAAATGGCCACTTCCAGGTTCGTGACATCATGTGAAAACTCTCAAAACAGCAGGCTGCTAGCGGTGGATTGTGAGAGGCACTTCTGGTATTGACGCTGACAATATGAACTCTGACTGACTGAGGGGTGGTTCACATGTTGCAAGATGCATTGCACAACAATGATGCGTTGCATGATGTGTTGCACATGTTGATTTTCATCTCGCAAGCTTTTGTACGAGGTTACATCTTGCACACCACCTCCACGAGGGGAATGTTTCCAACTTGTCTGGAGAATCATGGATGCTTCACAACTTGTGGGTTGTACTGTATGATAATTGTTAAAACACGGTGTGTCCCAAAAGTATTCACAGCTCTGCAGTTTTTCCGCATTTTGTTATGTTACAACCTTATTCTGAAATGGATGAAATTCATTTTTTTCCTCAAAATTCTACACACACTACCACATAATGACAATGTGAATAAAGTTTTTTGAGATTTTTGCAAATTCATTGTGTACATAAGTATTCACAGACAAAATTGAGCTCAGGTGCATCCTGTTTCCATTGATCATCCTTGATATGTTTCTGCAGCTTAACTGGAGTCCACTGGGGATAAATTCACTTGAGTGGACATGATCTGGAAAGGCACACACCTGTCAACATATAAGGTCCCACAGCTGACAGGGCTCTTCCTAGAGCTGGCCACCCATCTAAACAGAGTGATCGGGGGAGAAGGACCTTACTTAGTCAGGGAGGTGACCAAGAACTCAATGGTCTCTGTCAGAGCTCCAGCATTCCTCTGTGGAGAGAGGAGAACCTTCCAGAAGGGCAACCATCTCTGCAGCAATCCACCAATCAGGCCTGTATGGTAGAGTGGACAGATGGAAGCCACTCTTTTGCAAAAGGCACATGGTAGCCCGCCTGGAATGTGCCAAAAGGCATCTGAAGGACTCTCAGACCATGAAAAATAAAATTCTCTGGTCTAATGAGACAAACATTGAACTCTTTGGCGTGAATGCTAGGCTTCATGTTTGGAGTAAACCAGGCACCATCCCTACAATGAAGCATGGTGGTGGCAGCATCATGCTGTGGGGATGTTTTTCAGAGGCAGGACCTGGGAGACTAGTCAGGATTAAGGGAAAGATGAATGCAGTAATGTACAGAGACATCCTTGATGAAAACCTGCTCCAGAGTGCTCTTGACCTCAGACTGTGGTAACATTTCATCTGTCAGCAGGACGATGACCCTAAGTACACAGGCAAGATATCAAAGAAGTGGCTTCTGGACAACTCTGTGAATGTCCTTGAGTGGCCCAGCCAGACCCCAGAGCATCTCTGGAGAGATCTGAAAATGCACTGATGTTCCCCATCCAACCTGATGGAACTTGAGAGGTGCTGTAAAGAGGACTGGGCAAAACTGCCCAAAGATAGGTGCACCAAGCTTGTGGCATCATATTCAAGAAGACTTGAGGCTGTAATTGCTGCCAAAGGTGCATCAACAAAGTATTGGGCAAAGGGTGTGAGTACCTACAGTATATACACGTGATTTCTTATCTTTTTATTTTTAATAAACTTGTAAAAACAAAATAAAAAAACTTTTTCATGTTGTCATTATGGGGTGTTGTGAGTAGAATTTTGAGGGGAAAATGTATTTGCTCCATTTTGGAATAAGGCTGTAACACAATAAAATGTGGAAGGAGTGAAGCGCTGTGAATACTTTCTGGGTACGCCGTATGATGGGATATGATGCTCTGAGTATTTTGGCCAATCTCTACCAACTAATAGGTGGTGCATTGTATTGTGAAACCAGTCTATTTTGGGGATAAGATGTGATATTAGGTTTGTAGTTACAGTTATGCTGGTGCTGGAGCTCCCAATCCTGAATGTGATAACACCATTCATTCATTTACTGATTCCTGATTACAGATACATTGTGTGAAAACAATTTTTTTCTGGATGACACAGTTTTCTGTCAGCAAACACAGGTTCTGGAAATAAAGTACTTTCAGAACTTAAGTGATTTCACACCACAGCTCTGCTGACTGGGGACTGTGAACACTACCTTCCCTGAAGCCAAACATACACAGACGGACACACAGAACCAAAAACAATACCCCCACATGTGACACTGTTTGGCATGTGTTTAAAAGACAGAGTAGAAATGAGAGTTGTTTTTGGTGCACCTCCTGCAGATACAATCATTCTGGAATAAGGGGTTTCTGCCTTTTGTTATCTCCATCTCTTCTTCTTGCCACCCCTTCCTTCCTTCCTTCCTTCCTTCCTTCCTTCCTTCCTTCCTTCCTTCCTTCCTTCCTTCCTTCCTTCCTTCCTTCCTTCCTTCCTTCCTTCCTTCCTTCCTTCCTTCCTTCCCTCTACTGATTTTACCTGTCCTTTTTATCATTTGTCACAGATCCAACATCATGGCCAGCTTTACCTCCCAGGGGTCAGAGTCTCAGGCTGACAGAGTGCACTGTGGTAAAATAATTGAGTACAGTGCATTTACAGTTCTGTTCAGAATTATTAGCACCCCTAAATATTAAGTACATCTTTTATGTTCCGAAATGAATGCAAATGAAATGTCTTATATTGCCAGAATATTTAATAAAATGTCCAAGGTTAATGAACAAAGACAACAAAACAAATTGCTATTATGTACTGAAATAAAAAAAGTACATAAAATGTAGGCATTTACAGGAAATCATCATTTTTACTCTGTTCTTTATACAACTAATATATATATATATATATATATATATATATATATATATATATAGAAGGTAAGGTATAGAATTCGACCGATAGTCAAACCTCAGATTCAGGAGGAGCAGTGTGGTTTTCCTCCTGGTCACGGCACACTGGACCAGCTCTACACACTCCATCGAGTGCTCGAGGGTTCATGGGAGGTCGCCCAACCAGTCTACATGTGCTTTGTGGATTTGGAGAAGGCGTTCGACCGTGTCCCTCAGGGCACCCTGTGGGGGGTGCTCCAGGAGTACGGGGTCTGGGGTCCTTTGCTAAGGGCTATCTGGTCCCTGTATGACCGCAGCAGGAGTTTGGTTTGCATTGCCAGTAGTAAGTCAAACCTGTTTCCAGTGCACGTTGGCCTCCACCAGGGCTGCCCTTTGTCACCGGTTCTGTTCATTATCTTTATGGACAGAATTTCGAGGTGCAGCTAGGGTGTAGAGGGGGTCTGGTTTGGGATCCACAGAATCTTGTCTCTGCTGTTTGCGGACGATGTGGTTCTGTTGGCTTCGTCAAATCAGGACCTTCAGCGTGCACTGGGGCGGTTTGCAGCCGAGTGTGAAGCTTCCGGGATGAAAATGAACACCTCCAAACCCGAGGCCATGGTTCTCGACCTGAAAAAGGTGCTTTGCCCTCTTTAGGTCAGTGGAATGTCCTTGCCTCAAGTGGAGGAGTTTAAGTATCTCAGGGTCTTGTTCACGAGTGAGTGACGGATGGAGCGTGAGATCGATAGACGGATCGGTGCAACATCTGCAGTGATGCGGTCGCTGTATTGGACCGTCGTGGTGAAGAGAGAGCTGAGTAGGGGGCAAAGCTCTCGATTTACCAATCGATCTACGTTCCAATCCTTACCTATGGTCATGAGATTTGGCTCATGACCAAAAGAACGAGATCGCGAGTACAAGCAGCCGAGATGAGTTTCCTCCGCAGGGTGGCTGGGTGCTCCCTTAGAGATAGGGTGAGGAGCTCGGTCACTCGGGAGGAGCTCGGAGTCGAGCCGCTGCTCCTCCATGTCGAAAGGAGCCAGTTGAGGTGGCTCGGGCATCTTTTCCGGATGCCCCCTGGACGCCTCGCTGGAGAGGTGTTCCAGGCACGTCCCATTGGGAGGAGGCCCCAGGGAAGACCCAGGACACGCTGGAGGGACTATGTCTCTCAGCTGGCTTGGGAACGCCTTGAGGTTCCTTCGGAGGAGCTGGGGGAGGTGTGTGTGGATCGGGAGGTCTGGGCGGCTTTGCTTGAGCTGCTGCCCCCGCGACCCAACTTCGGATTAAGATTACTTATTACAGATTACAGATTATTACTTATTACAGATTACAGATTACTTTGATTTATAAATGAAAACCATAAGTGAAACGTGCTTTCCTTGTCAAGACATCTGCATCACGGCTGGGCTGCCGTATGCTGTAAAGGGGTAATGACCTTTGTTTGGTTTTTTTGGGGGGGGGTTTTGTGGCAGTCTGGCTGCCAGGTCCCTTCCGCTGGGGTAGAGTTGAGCTCAGTTCCTCTCAGCTGCCTCACTGTCACAAAATACATAGCAGACAGGAACCAACAGGGTTTCTAAATGTTTTCACCGTTACTATGTAAAAAAAAACAAAAAACAAACAAAAAAAAAACAGTGGTCTAAAAATTATCGGAACTAAATTTATCGGGAGCTAATTGGTCCGCTGATGGTTTTTGAAGTTAGCTGGAAAGCTAATCCACTAACAAAAAAAAAAGTTAGCTTTGATAATTAGTGGTTAGTGGAACTATACCCACCACTGCCATCATACAATGGTATAGGGTTTGTATATTCGGTGACATGGAAATGTTCATGCATTCATCCCCAGACTTGTCTAAAAAACAAAGTGTGAAAATGACTGAAACTGTAAATTTGTAAATAAATGGTAAAATCATAGATGTTTGCCAGGAACTGTGTTGAGTGTGCATTTTATGGCTGGGTTTTGTTTTTTATTTTTTTGGCATATAAAAGAATGCTTTTTGCACTGCAGCTACTGATTTATTTGTATGAACAGCAACAACACCTGCTCTGTGTGTGCGTGTGTAGCTGTGGTGACATTTGCTGCAATGTCTGATTAATTATCTTATGCGGCGCTGATAGATCGTGGCAGGTGTTAGTCATCGGGTTGGGATTAGCTCAGTGAGAGGAACACGGGAAAGGAGGTTCTGACGGGAGGTTGCAGATGGACACGACCTGATAAGAATATCACGTTGCATAAAGAGACAAAGAGCGTAACAAAGATGGGGACAGAAGAAACAAAGAGCTTTTCCAACAGCGTGTTTGGAGCAATTATCCCTCACTTGAAATCATTGTTGACGTCTAATTATATTTGTGTGTAAACACGAAGCATGCCTTGTTTAATGAGACTGCACACACATATGGATGCACAAGCCATTAATATTGTGTGATGACAGTTAGTGACATTACTGCCCTGTCTTTCCTCCTCTGTGCCGCCTTCCTGTGCACGGAAAGGAAGTGGAAGCAGCTCTGCCTGTCTGGTAATGAAGGGCGTGAATGTCACAGCTTGGAATCTCCTAATAAGCCCACAAGCAATGATGTTCTGGCAACACAACTCGAGGTTTGTTCCTAAATATGATAACCACTACTGGATAAAAAAGGTGGTACCTACCGGATTCCTGGTGAAGGTATTGCTGACGTGTAAACATGAATGAGTTAAGGTAAGGGTGGGCTATGCCTGCTTCATTGGAAAATCATAATGTCAACATTAGTTCATTATAACTCATAATGAAATTGGGTCAGGTTTGTAGGTTTGTACGTTATTTTACACTCTTAGGCTACTAATATGTAGACTTGGGTTCCATTTTCCTTCACACTGCCTGTGTCCTTGGACAAGACACTCCATCCACATTGCCCCACTCCACCCAGCTGTAAATGGATACCAGCCTTGGCTGGGGAAAGTAACTCCATTGGGGAGTTTTCGACTCTCATCAGCTTCACGCTATGGAATCCAGGGATAAGCACCAGCCCCAATGTGCCTCGGGGCCTATATAGGATTTATTATTAATTCGCTAATATACCATGATGCGCTGAGGAGCAGCACACCTCCACTGGTTTTCCCAAGCAGCCATCACTTGGCTGTGTGTGTTTTCAGACTCAGGAAAAAAAGAAAAAAAAAAAAAAACAGCTGCACTGATACTACTTTTTTCACACAAATCTTGATCAGGAAGTGATAAAGGAAACTGATAAAAAAAAAAAAATTGGATTGGTTAGGCAGAACAGATGAGGACATCAGTATCAAGAAAATCCTATTAATTCAAAAAACAAAAAACCTCCCTCACTATTTTTTCCCTAGGAAGAAACCTCATGCAGACCAGACTCAGTGGGGTGACCATCTGCTTTGGCCATACCACCAGTAACAAAATAACAAATACACCAGCACAAAGAATTGTCACACGTGCAAAGACAGTAATGTTGCCACTAAGCAACCACACACGTAGTCCAGTGGTCACAATGATCAATGGCTCAAAACATCTACATATGGTGAAGAGCAGACTCTCAGAAAATAGACTATAATTGGTGAGTATTGGTGATCAATGACAGATCAGTCACTGAAGGAACATTCTTCAAAACCAGCACCATCTGATTTTCCACAGTTCCCCGTAGATGTCCCACTCCTCAAAGGTTCTCAGAAGATCAGATGGATGGTCCATTTATGACAAAAGCATCTATGAAGCATCAAAACTACGTCAACAGCTCCCACGTCCTTTTCATCGGTGATCCACCTCTTCATTTGAAACTTGATCTCTACAAGTAGTATGAACTGGTCAATGGCTCAGTTTTAACATTACTAATTGGTTGAACTAAGCTTGTTTCACTGCGACCTCCACATCTTCAAACTCTTATAACTGTTGAGCAGCATGAGGCTCTTGCATGACTAGACACGGGATTGTTAAACTTTATGAGGAAATACAAAATCGACACGTTTGATAGTGGTAAGTAGTATAACAGATAAATGTACATGTCTGAACATCACGTTTGGTTCATGGTTAATTAATAGCGTCACACCGCTTCAACATGGCAACATATGCTGTGATGCACTAACAAGAACAGGCTTCTTCTTCAAGACTTCTTTAAAGCTGCACATTTTGCTCCAGCATGTAGTACTGCCCCTAGTGGTGAACAAAAGGCAAGTAGAACCAGCCCCAATGTGCTTCAGCACAACAGAAAAAATGTATTGCATTTATATAGCACTTTTTGCCTAAAGTGCCTTATAATGATGCCCCATTCAAGTGCACACCAATGTCACCATGCTGCCATGCACGATGCACACCAACAACAACTTAGTGATTAAGGATCTTGCTCAAGGGCCCTTAGTGATTTTCCAAACTGACAAGTAATCAGACAGAGGACCCTGTGGTTTGACGTCGACCATTTTAACCTCTAGATTATCACCTCCCCAAAAACCTGAAGAACGTCCAAGTTTTATCATGAAATGCCCATTTGAAAGTAAGCAATAAGACTTTTTTAATGAATCAAAATGAACTAGCGTGTTGCCCGTGGGGATCCATGGGCTCTATATTGGGTAGTGTTTATAAATAGGTAGCTGACATTTTTCAAGGGGGGTAATAAATCAAGCAATGAGTTGGAATGGTGTGTGAGTCCAGAATGCTTTTAGAACCTTAGACCTCAACAATTTTTAGAAGAGGAACTCAACCCTTTTATTTCCTGTTAATTATGTAATTTTTAATGTTAGTTTACTGTCTTAATATATTTATTAATTATTTAGGTTGTTGTTATCATATACACACTAATATTATCATCATTATTATTTTTATTTTATTATTACTTCTATTTTGTCATTTGATTTTTAAATGGACCACAATGGAAATAAGTGTTTTTACTTTCTTGTGTCATCCATGTATTTATGTATGTGTTTTAATGTATTTACAATTATATGTACTTACACTGATGCTTTCAATATAAAGATGATTTACTGCCCCCTGTTGGAAAAGCGTATGAGTCCAAAATGTAATTAGAAATGTTAGCTAATATTCGTAGCTTCTCCAAAACTATTAGTGCTATCGGTGTTCTGTTTTTGCGCCGTTCATCCTTGACCCAATATACATAAGCATACCAAACAGCAAATATCAGCTGTGCTGTGTTTGCCCCTAATCAAAGTTGCACGCACGTATGTTCGTGCGGACAGACGCTGTAAGCAGGTGGTTTTAATTTGACAAAGACAGTGGCTGAAGACATTAAAACCACTAAACATTTCACTTATGGTACTAACATGAAACTTAAATCACTCATGGTAACAGCAACATAAGACTTATCTAAACTGACAAAACCAATTGAGCTACAAAAACATAAACCACAATAACATTTTAACCCTCAAAACCCCAAACTCCCGTGGTGCATTGTAGCACAGCTTCCACTGTTTATTGGTTCGCTAAAATTGCTAATTTCTCTGAAAATATTTGGCATGTCAACGTTCCATTTTCACAGAGTTTATCCTTGACCCAAAAAACATAAGCATGCCAAACAGCAAATGTCAGCTCTCCCCGGTTTTTGCGTGATCGAAGCCATACACATGTGCATGCACACAGAGGCCACTTACCTATTACAACATAGATGTCTTAACACTTAAACAAACAATTAAACACACACATGTATTGGGTTGTATTTATCACACTGAATCTATAATAAAAAGCATTGCTCCTGAATCTTACCATAGTCAATGTATCTAGTATAGATCATGGCATTCAATAAAGGAGAGATGCACACTCTTCCTCACACAGACACACACACACACACACACACACAGTCAAACTACCAAAGGACCAAAACTACATTCAAATTAAAGATATTAGTGTGCTTGTGTAGAACCTAATGGCCGATGGTAAGATGTGATTATCAAAATAGATTTTCAGAAGGATAAACAAAGTATTTAAAAGAGAGACACTAAATATAAACAAAACGCTGATCGTTCCCATCAAAAACTCCACAGGATGCCTTTAAGCAGAAGTGAAAGCACTCAAAAACACAGACATTTAGCAATGAATCAGGGTATTCAAAAAGCAGTGTGTTTTAGATGTCCTTCATCTGTATCAGTCAACACAGTTCCAGCATCCACGGTCGCTCCTCTGCTGGAAACAAGATGGTTATCTTTTGAACTACAGGGTGTGAAATTGAAATTGCATGTGCATTATTAGTAATAAATCAACGCAATAACAATAATGTACACAGAGCGACGCAAATGCAAATCACAATATTATAAGCCATCAATATAAGAACGACACAGAAACCACCAGGTGAGGTGATTTACAAGGAATGGTTACATCTGGAGCCAGGGAGGAGACGTCATCAGCTCGGGCGACAATCTGCTCCGTGACGCATTTTTCACCTGTTTATAATGCAGCCTTATCGCCGGTTAACCACCCTCCGCCGACCTTCTCTTCCCATCATTCTGGGCTCTCCGCTCTATCTCCGACATGCTTGGCAAAAATGTTTCACGCTCTGTCTCTTCAGTGGTGCAGAAGAACCCTCCCTCTGAATAATCTCTTCCATAAAAGATAAGCCTTCACAGCCTTCACCTGTTCCTAATAGAAACCCATTTATCTATCAAACAGTAACCCAAAAACTCAGTTTTAGCAAAACTGTGGTTCCAAATAATCATCTCGCAGAGACCTGACACTTCTGAAATCTTAACCACTTCATTTTGCCGTGTTTCGCACTTGCAGGGTGAACTCAGGTGCAGCTGTGTTTTGATGTCTGTGGCACTGGCGGCACGTATCTGCACAGATTAGAAGGAAAAGAAAACAAAAGAATACCATGTTGGAAGACGGAAAAGAAAACAAGAAAATATTTTAAAGTCCAAAGAAAGTAATTTCCTTGTTCGGGAAAATCAATGAAGGTGTTAGTACATGAGCGTGAGGCCGGCTTTGCATTATGATGTGCACGGGGGTGGCACCGTGTTGACATGCAGAGCACAATACCACGATAAGCCAAAGGATAATGAATGGGTTTGAGCTCCCACGTTCAAACACCACTAGCAAGCTGTTTACTCTTAACGGGAAACGTTCGCGTCTGATTTTCTCATTTCCATCTCGAAGTGGCTGACCAGGTGTACCCACGGGTGGGAACAAGCACAGATTAGCTCGTTTGCCTGAAAATGACTGTGGAGCACAACAACGGTTTGCAACAGCACAGACTTCAACAGAGACACAAGGCAGGAAAACCCATTTATGTTATAGCTTTAGCTGAGAACGGGGCCCGGGGCCGCGCCTCCTCCAGGCTGACATTGCGGATGAGTCCGATTTTTACTGCATAATCGGAGATCCTCTCTGTGCTGTGCTGTGTTGTTTTTTTTTTTTGTTTGTTTTTTTGCAAGAGTGACTTCGGTTGAATTTTGTCAAACTCAATTCTGATGTTGCTTGCCCACGTGGTATCAATTCCTCTGCAAATCATGCAGCTGGAAATCGGCCAGTGACATAAATGACAAACACTGTGCTGTTACCGTGTGAAGTCAAGTGGAAGACAAAATGCTAAAGCAATGGAAAGAAAACATGAGAAAAGCACAAAAAAAGGAAGGGAACTTACCACGACAAATTGACAATGGATGCCAGGAACTGACATTTTTTAAAAGATAAGTATTGTTTGGATCCCTACAAAATTGCAAACAAAGATAGGCCCAGTGATGCCGCCATTAAATATTACCGTGGATAAACCACAAATCTATCGAAAAATGCACAAGGCTTAATCACAGACCTGTCAACAGCTCACAGGGCAAAACACACATAGTCTGTACACAAATATCATCCAGGTGGAGATATTATGGAATTTTAAACTTTAAGACAAAGACTTTCTAAAATTTATTTTTAATGACCCCCTCATGGCTCCGCAGGCACACTTTGGGAATCACTGGACTATAGAGTAAAATATAGCCCACATTAATAAACACTTTATACACACATCTGACAGATATATATTCTTATGTCACGCAGCCTTACATGGAACATTATTATTATTAGTAGTAGTAGTAGTAGTAGTACAACATTATTAGACATATACTCAACAAAAATATAAACGCAACACTTTTGGTTTTGCTCCCATTTTGTATGAGATGAACTCAAAGATCTAAAACTTTTTCCACATACACAATATCACCATTTCCCTCAAATATTGTTCATAAACCAGTCTAAATCTGTGATAGTGAGCACTTCTCCTTTGCTGAGATAATCCATCCCACCTCACAGGTGTGCCATATCAAGATGTTGATTAGACATCATGATTAGTGCACAGGTGTGCCTTAGACTGCCCACAATAAAAGGCTACTCTGAAAGGTGCAGTTTTATCACACAGCACAATGCCACAGATGTCGCAAGATTTGAGGGAGCGTGCAATTGGCATGCTGACAGCAGGAATGTCAACCAGAGCTGTTGCTCGTGTATTGAATGTTCATGTCTCAAACCATAAGCCATCTCCAAAGTTGTTTCAGAGAATTTGGCAGTACATCCAACCAGCCTCACAACCGCAGACCACGTGTAACCACACCAGCCCAGGACCTCCACATCCAGCATGTTCACCTCCAAGATCATCTGAGACCAGCCACTCGGACAGCTGCTGGAACAATCGGTTTGCATAACCAAAGAATTTCTGCACAAACTGTCAGAAACCGTCTCAGGGAAGCTCATCTGCATGCTCGTCGTCCTCATCGGGGTCTTGACCTGACTCCAGTTCGTCGTCGTAACCGACTTGAGTGGGCAAATGCTCACATTCGCTGGTGTTTGGCACGTTGGAGAGGTGTTCTCTTCACGGATGATGCGAAGGAGATGTGTTGCACTGCATGAGGCAAATGGTGGTCACACCAGATATTGACTGGTATCCCCCCCACTAAAACAAAACTGCACCTTTCAGAGTGGCCTTTTATTGTGGGCAGTCTAAGGCACACCTGTGCACTAATCATGGTGTCTAATCAGCATCCTGATATGGCACACCTGTGAGGTGGGATGGATTATCTCAGCAAAGGAGAAGTGCTCACTATCACAGATTTAGACTGGTTTGTGAACAGTATTTGAGGGAAATGGTGATATTGTGTATGTGGAAAAAGTTTTAGATCTTTGAGTTCATCTCATACAAAATGGGAGCAAAACCAAAAGTGTTGCGTTTATATTTTTGTTGAGTTCAGTAGTAGCCAGTAAACCAGTATTGATCAGTATGTCTGGTATTTAGTTATATTGCAAACTATTTTTCCTTTTTTACTTTCACTTTTGATACTCTGTGTGCTTCTTACCCTGTGTGCTGCTATACAATTCTGCTGGAACCTCAATTTCCCTTAGGGAGTCTTCCCAAGGGCTCAATCAAGTTCTATCTAATCTACTCTAATCTAATCTAATCTAAACCCAAAATACAGATTCTGGTCAGAATGAACAGATAGATTTAAAAAAAAAAAAATCTGGCTTGAAGCTGTTTTTAAGTGTACATATATTCAGTGGCTTTGCTGTTGTACTTCTGCTTAGTTTCTGAAAGGTCTAATTTATTTTACTATGTGCCACCCACCCAAAAATCACTGCCAACCTTTTGCTGTCCAGTTCAGAATTTTTTTCTGGCAGCTTTGTGCGTGTCAAAGATAATTAAAAATGCACAGTAAGCTGTTCTGTGTGTATGTGGGGGGGTAATTCCCAGTCAAAATACAGCATTTGATCATTTAGTTTCATCCTCTCATCTCAAAGCTACAAAAATACACACATGCACATACAGACCAGCCTTAATCACAGCAGCCCATGCGTGCACTGCGCTCGCTGTTCCTTCTCATCTATCTCATGACTTGTTCATGATTTATGTGAAAAAGGTTTGCTACTGCAAACACATGCATGCTACCATCCTCTCTTCTAAGCACACACTGAGCACAACGTACACACACTCGAATGCATGTGCAATCAAGTGTGTGTACGTTGTGTGGGTATTTATGACGGCAGTCCCACTATGCCAAAGGCATATTGGACTTTTGCTTCAGTTATCAATGTTTCAGTTTTGATTGATGGCCTTTATTGTAATTATTTATTGAAAGGCAAGAGCAGGATAATTAGAAGAGGTCTGGCAGGGATGAAAGTGCTGATCCAGTGGGAATTCTAAGGAGGAAGCCGGAATGCTCAAGGTGATAAAGTTCATGGATCTCCTCAGAATTTGGTGTCAGCGAAGGGGGAGGTGAGGAGAGATGTGCAACGGGAATCAATGATCAGGGCTAATGGCATACTAATGATGTAACCACACAGCAGAGAGAGGGAGGAGGAGAAATGACAGGAGGGATAGATAAGACAGGAGAGTCAACAGCACAGAGAATAAAACTGACCACGGATCAGAACAAGTCAGAAATATGGTGATTTTCTGTACATGGATTATGTTTTAGCTGGATTAAACTGTTGATGATTTGACATGATCCAATTATTTCTCAGTTCTTTGAAACAGTTGTTAGATTAGTTATATACCAATAAGGTCAAAGATACCCTTGAACTCATTTTTCATGTCTCGTTTTCTAAAATTATTCAGGTTTTGAAGACTGCGTGAGCCTGACCTGATCACTTTTCAGTGTATCTGAAAATACAACATATAATTGACTATTAATGACAATCGATTGTTGATCGTGACAAATAAAAATGGCAGTGGAGTTGGAGCTGTTGGAAATCATGGTCATCATGGGTTTTATTGTTGTGGTTATTCCATATCAATATAATGTGTGACATATGTATGAGGGGTGATTGAGAAGTTTTGAGTCTGACCCAGAAACAGCACGGTGTGGTTCTCCATCTTTTGCATTCTGAGAAACCAACATTTCTCCAGAATGTGTTACGTTTTGAATGTTGGTTTCTCAGAATGCAAAAAGATGGAGAACCACACACTACTTTGTCTGGCTCAGACTCAAAACTTCTTAGTCGCCCCTCTTAAGTGTTGACCTTAAACCCAGATGTTTCCAAAAACAAACTTTCAGCACTGAACAAATCAGGTTAAAGCTACAGTGTGTAGGATTTAGTGCCATCTAATGGTGAAGTTGGTGAAGATATCACATGGTGAAGATATCACATGATGCCATTCGTCCTATTGAGCTTTCAAATCCCGCAAAATCTCGGAGAGTTCGCCGCTCTATGAGATGTCAGTAACATGAAGAACTGCATTGAGTTAGTCTGATAAGGCTGCAATTTAACCGCTGCACATGTTCAACAAACAGCATTAAACTCACAAGGTAAAATTCTTTGTATATTGTGCTTAAAACTCTTGCGAATATATTATCTGGGTTATTAGACATTGTTATTGTGTTTGTTTTATTGTAAACCTGCGAGAAGCTCAGGTTGTTTCTCCAGTATTTTCAATGGGAATTGCTGTGAGCCGCGATCGCACCTGTTCATATCACTGTTGAGGAAAGTGAAGTTTGCTCTTTAACGCCCTGCTTATTGTCCTTTATAGCACTGTTTGTGCTGTTTTCCAGAGTAATATATATAAAATGTCTGAAATTTGGTTTGCGTTCATAAAGTTCCACACAGGTTAACCGTAGCAGACACGGATTTTTTGGAATATTTGTTTTAGCAAATTTTCAGGGTCTTGTTGGATGGAATGTTCCATGACACTTGTCCTCAGACCACTTTATGTTACAAACAGGATTTGACCTGAACGTTTTGACCGAAAAATGTCATAATTTGGGGACAGTCTAAACTGATAAAACTAAGGTCTTAGTTAGGGTGACCATATTTTGATTACTGAAAACCAGGACACTCGGCCAGGTGTCGCCGACCGAAAGGTCCTCCCTAAAAATCACCCCCCCATCTTTACTGCGCATGTGCCATTTAAGAGCATCACAGCAATTCACACATTATCACCTCGTTTCTGCTTAAAACTGCACTCCAGTCATCATCTAGCTCAGCGATTGATTTCTGAAGCTTTTGTACAACAATCATTTAAACATAAATTCAGCATTATTTGATAATAAAAGGCGTGAGAGCAATCAGAGAGCGACAGTAGCACCTCCCAGACTGATTCTCTGAGTCTGACTCTCTATACCCAAAGCGATCAAAGGGAATAATGTCATTATTAACCATCAGAAAACAAAGTAAAACCTCTTAAATCATTCTGAAGTCAGT
This sequence comes from Thalassophryne amazonica, assembly GCF_902500255.1. NCBI lineage: Eukaryota > Metazoa > Chordata > Actinopteri > Batrachoidiformes > Batrachoididae > Thalassophryne > Thalassophryne amazonica. The sequence continues at coordinate 42,600,542 of NC_047121.1, forward strand.
TTTAAGCAGAAACGAGGAGATAATCTGTGTATCGCTGCTGATGCTCCGAAATGACGCATGAGCAGTGAAGGCAGGGTGAACCGATTTTTAGAGGGGACCATTTGGTCTGCGACACCAGCAATGAGATTCAAGTGATGCTCGAATGCCGGTCAATTTAATGACCCAAATGAAAACAATGAAAACCAGGACGTCATCATCACTCTCAAAAAAAAAAAAACAAAAAAAAAAAAAAACAGGATGGCCAGGACAGGACGTGAAAACAGGACATGTCCTGGAAAAACAGGACATTTGGTCACCCTACCTTAGTATCTCTGTGTAGGACATCAGGCGCTGTGAAATGTTCTGTTCTTTACTTATCATGCAGCACAAAGTTTTGATATGACACATACTGTTCAGATATAACAACAAGAGCACGTCACCCGCATACAATGTCAACTGCAACACTCTTCATCCAATCACATAGCTGTACTGATCCACGTGACAGGGCAAGGCCCGCCTACCTGGGGGTTGGCCGAGTGCAAGTTTAAACACAGGCGAACCTTAATGTCGGGGTTCTTGTTCACAACGTGTTGTGTGGGCCGCTGAAGAGGAGGTACTGCTGGCCCACTACCAAAGGGCGCCCTGCCTGAAGTGTGGGCTTCAGGCATGAGAGGGCGCTGCCGCCTCACAGGAACAGCCCGGGTGACAGCTGTCACTCATCAACTATGACAGCTGTCACCAATCACCAGGTCTTCAACCACGCACACAAAAGCCGGACGACATCTCCACCTCGTCGCCGAAATATCGTCTACCTCTATGGTAAATTCTCAGCCGTTTTGACTGTGCCGTTACGCACATAATTCCTTTCTGAGTGTTTTCAGGAGTTGCTGTAGCTGCTGTCTGCTGGGTGCAGCGTTTTGTGGTTCCGTGAAAGTGACGTTCGTCACCCTCACGCCAAAACGCTAAGTAGCTCTTTGGCTCTGCTTACCTGTGTTCTGTGTTAAAGGTGGAGGTGTTGTTTCCCACCTGGAATATTGAATTGCTGACTGTTTACTGAGTGTATTGTCACACACTCATCACATCTGTTCTTCTGCCAGCAGTACCAGATCCGACAGTCGGAGATGGTGACCACCTGGGGACTCGGGACTTGGCGGCTCCAGTATCCTTCGGGTTCGGTGGCAGTGGAAATCGTGTGGGATCCTGTTCTTCTCGGGACAGACGTCTTCTATCCTCGAGCCTACCCACACATCACCTTGTACAGTTTGATTGTGATCCAAATTCTGCATTTGTCTGTATTCTCGTTGTGTGTTTTTCACAACAGTAAAGTGTTGTATTTTTGGCTCATCTATTGTCCGCTCATTTACGCCCCCTGTTGTGGGTCCGTGTCACTACACTTTCCCAACACAACGGTTCATGTGACATTTTGTCCAAAGATCCCAGTGCTGTCTTAGCTGACTGTTCTTCAGTGAAGACATCTTTGAAGTCTGTCTCCTGTCAGTCTTTGAGTCTGAGTTTGCTCACCACATAAACTACCAGGAGGGGTCCAACAGACAAAAAAAAACCCCTACAGTCTCATGTATGCAGTCTCTTATAAATGTTATGAAATGCATAAAAATTTACATTTTGGTAGTATAATGTTCATTTGCAATTGTTGTCATGTGGTTTCTCCATGTTGTATAGACTGCAGCAACTCTCTGGCACGCAAGGGATTATAGGATATCTCAATAGGGCGAATAGCCGGCCAGAATTTTGTTTCTCTTTTGTTCTCCCTTCTTTAATAAGGGAGACTTACGCTCCTGAGTCTTCTCTTGTGATAAACAATATGTGTGATCTTCCATTTCATTGTCGCAGGTAAAAAACACTCATGAATATATATTTATGAATGCTATATTCTACTTCTACTAATAAACACCCCTAAATCCTACAAACCGTAGCATTAAAGATTCCTTCTTAACTGTTAAAAGTTCATAACATCGCTACCTACAAATCCTGTTTTCAACCCAAACCCACATTAACTCTGGAAGCAAGAATACTGTTATTAGATTGAAATGCAGGACTGAAGATTTCTATTTTGTGTTTGATCAGTTGTATATTTTAAGGTCCTGACAATATAAAGTCACTTTTATATGCAGCTGTAATCAGATTCCTTTATTTCCTGCCATATTTATCAGCAGCTGTTGCATTTTAAGTGCAGTAGTGATGCATTTTCAGTTTTAATGACACTTCAGATGGGCTTATTTTGGATGCAGCTGCTAATGATCATTCCCTTTATCCTTGTGTACTGCAGCTGCAACAATACTTTCTCGGTCTGAAGTCAAGCACATGTGCACATTTAAAGGCCTTGTTAAAAATCCATTTCAGCGCATGTGATCAACAAAGCATTTTTCTTCAACAGGAATCAAGACATTATATCAGCCAATTAAGAAAACCAAGTTTCTCATTCACGTGCTGCTTTAGAAAAACTGGTTCTAGTACGTAAACAAGCTACCTCTAGTTTCCTTTGTCACGTGAAATTATGGTTAATAGAAACCTGATAATTGGGCTCAAACTGCTTTTTAATTCAGATAATTTGCATGACAAAGTTGGCGGCGCAGTTTCTCTTTCGCACCATTTTAGTGCTGTTAAAGGAAACATAAAGACTTGTAGTCGTTTCCTGTCGCATAATTCAACCCAAACTCTCACTGACACAGAACAAAAAGTGTGCAGAATTTACAACTCAAACCTGTGAAGTCCAACCAACAAATGAGGTGAGTTCACAGCTGAACAGCCGGCTTTGTGAAATTCAAACTCTTGCACGGCAAAAACAACGTGCACAGCACCATCAGTGTGACACATATGCCTGATCAAGAGATCCTCCACACAAAAGTGCTGAAAATGTGTCTCTCTTTGTCTGGTCAATCAGTGATTAACTGTCAATCAACAGCTGTGATAGATAACAGAACGTCTGCCAGGGATAATGAATTCTGTAACTGAGCAATGACGCTCAGCTTAACTTCACACTTTATTCATTCTTTAATGTTCTCATAAAATAGATTTTAATGTATTCAATGTTGAATTCCAATAAAAAAAAAAGAAGAAAAAAAAGAACTCCCTGAAGTAGGAGAAAGAATATTTTGAAGTGTGACCAGCAGAGAGTTTGGAAGAATGTCACAGATTTGGTTATTGCCACATTTACACTTTAAGGAAATAAAGTAAATTATTTGATGTAAAAACAACATCTGTCAGTCACTGCTGTCACGCTGCACCCACAGTACACAGTTAGTTCAAAAACAACAGTTGTGAAATTCCATTCAGTTTATTTATATAGCACCAACATAAGTCACCCCAAGGCACTTCACACGGGTAAGGTGTAACCTTACCCACCCCCTGAGCAAGCAGGTAGGCAACAGTGTGGTAAGGAAAAACTTCCTCTGCTGTTTTTTTTTTGTTGTTGTTGTTGTTGTTGTTGTTGTTGTTTTGTTTTGTTTTGAGGAAGAAACCTTAAGCAAACCAGCCTCAGAGGGAGTGACCCACTGCTTAGGCCAAACTAACAGTAATAAAAGCCAAATAAACAAAATACAACATAGAATTATCAAACATGCAAACAGGAGCATAAGGAGAAAGAGAATGGTGAAAAAGAATTGGTATAGTCAGAGAGCTGAAGAAAGTAGACAGGAGTACAAGGAGATGCAGCATAAAGCAAAAAGAGAAGTGGCAAAAGCTAAGGAAAAGGCAAATAGTGGGCTGGACAATGATTTGAATAGTAAGGAAACAGAAAAGGGCTTGCACCAATTGGCTTGACAAAGGGACAGAGCTGGAAAGTTGCACAGCAAGTTCTAACCAGATTGTATAATAAAATCTTGGAAAGTGAGAGGATACCTGAGGAGTGGAGACAAAGGGTGCTGGTTGGTTACTATTTTTAAGAACAAGGATGATGTGCAGGGCTGTCGTAACTACAGAGGCATAAACTCCATCGGCGACAGCATGAAGTTATGGGAAAGAGTAGTAGAAGCTAGGCTTGGAAATCAGGTGAAGATCTGTGAGCAGCAATATGGTTTCATGCTGAGAAAGTGCACTACAGATGCAATATTTGCTCTGAGAGTACTGATGGAGAAGTATAGAGAAGGCCAGAAGGAGTTACATTGTGTGTTTGTGGATTTAGAGAAAGCTTACGACAGGGCTACAAGAGAAGGGTTCTGGTATTGTATGAGTCTAGATTGGCAGAGAAGTATGTGAGGGTAGCGCAGGACATCTACAAGGAGTGTGGCAGTTGTGAGATGCATAGTAGGGATGCCAGACTCATTCAAGGTGGTGGTGAGTTACCCCAAAGATCAGCTCTGAGTTCTTTCTTGTTTGTAATGGTGATGGACAGGTTGACTGATGAGATCAGACAGGAGTCTCTGTGGAGGATGGTGTTTGCAGATGACATTGTGATCTGTAGTGAGAGTACAGAGCAGGTTGAGTGTAGCCTGGAAATGTGGAGATACACTCTGGAGAGAAGAGGAATGAAAAGCAGCAGGAGCAAAACCGATGGTTAAGGTAGATAAGTTTAAATACTTAACTGTACAAAATAATGGAGAGTGTGGAAGAGAGGTGAAGAAGAGAGTGCAGGCAGGGTGGAGTGGGTGGAGAAAGGTGGCAGGAGTAATTTGTGACAGAAGGATATCTGCAAGAGTGAAGGGGAAAGTCTACAAGATAGTAGAGAGACCAGCTATGTCGTACGGTTTAGAGATGGTGGCACTAAAAAGACAGGAGGCAGAACTGGAGGAGGCAGAGCTGAAGATGTTGCAATTTTCTTTGGGAAAGATAGGGATAGACAGAATTAGGAATAAATATGTCAGAGGGACAGCACAGGTAGGACGGTTTTGAGACAAAGTCAGACAGACAAGATTGAGATGTGCAGAGGAGAGACCCAAGGTATATAGGGAGAAGGATGCTGAGGTGGTGCCACCAGGCAGGAGAAGAAGAGGGAGGCCAAAGAGGACGTTTATGGATGTTATGGATGTATTGAGGGAGGACATACAGGTAGCTGGTGTGACAGAGCAAGACACAGAGTACATCATGACGCGCGAAGCGTCCGCTCAGCTTTCCATGACAAAATCTCTTGTTAAAAGTGAAATCTGCAGGAAAATGGGTGATGTCCAGCTCTTGTGATAACCAGAGAAAGTGCACACGATGGTCACGGATCCACAGAGCGATCCGTTTAGAAATGAAATGGTCGTTCAGCCTGTCGATGGCAGCTGGAGCGCGGCGCGCCCCACAGCTGCTGAGGGCGTCCTTAAAGCGACAGTAACATCCCTTAATGTCTTTGAAGCCCATAAAATTTTCACCAAAAACCACCTGAATTTCTCGAATGGTGTCCACATGGATGTGCCTCACAGTTTCTAAAAAAAATTTGATCAAGCAAAGCAGCAGTCTCTCAGCCATTTCCCTGACAATGAAAATCCGCCGAGGGGGGTGGACCACTCCTCACTCAAAGCCTGCTCACAGGCGAATGACGCAACCGACAGGCGTGAAAAAAAATCACGCATGCGCATGAAGGTTCAAGGTTGGCTCACGCAAGCACACGTCATTCAAATCCATATGTTGTTTTTTTTTTTAAATAAGGTCAGATACTTTTCTAATAGACCTCGTATATTTTAGAAGACAATCTCGAAACATGTTTCAGATACAGTCCAAAACATATGTACTTGTTCATGTGTGCTGTTTTTTTCCCCATTCATTTCAGATAAGATGTCAGCAGAATACTGAAGAAATCAATAAGATCGCACACTTGTGTTGTTTTCATGAGTAAATGCAACAGGACAGATTAATACTGTTTTCTCAGAGGATTTTTGTGACACAAGCGAAATATGTAAAATGTCCGTTTAAACAACACCAGCTCCAACAGACAGCAATTTATGTATTTCAACATGACATCAAGCTCTGTTGACTTGTTCTAAATGTAAACATTTGCGTCACTCTTTCACTTTTTGTATTTTATTCTACATTATGGTACTAAATTACCAGAAATCAACAAGCTTCTCTTCCCACTTCAACTGTCAGGAGCAGAGAGAAAAACAGTGAATTTTACCAGATCCAGGGGCGTCAACATTTGTTCCCACATAACACCAGAACAGAATGTTGCAAAAGGACAAACATGTTGAGGAAAGTGTAGTGACACGGACCCACAACAGGGGGCGCAAATGAACGGTCAATAGATGAGCCAAAAGGTAACAATTTAATGTTGTGATTGTGCACAACGAATATACAGACAATCTCAGAATCTGATAGCAGTCAATCCACAAAAGTGACGTGTGGGCAGGCTCGAGGATAGAAGACATCTGTCCTGAGAAGAGCCGGAACCACACGATTTCCACCGCCACAGAACCCGGTGAATACTGGAGCCGCCAAGTCCCGAATTCCCAGGTGATCACCGTCCCCGACTGTCGGGTCTGGTACTGCTGGCGAGGAGCACAAACAGTGAGACGTGGGTGTGTGCACACCCAGTAACAAAAACAGTCAGAAGGTGGAAAGTCACCTCCACCTCTAATACACACTCGTGCAGCTCCTGTCAAACACTTATCTGGTTGGGGTGTGAAGCGAAGCCATCAGGGATTACGCCAACCTCACTGATAAGGCACTCCACAGGAAAGCAGCTGCAAAATGAATTCAGACTAGGACACAGTTAGTTTCTGGCTGAGGATATTACCTTCACAGGTAGATGATATCTCGGCAATGAGGTGGAGATGATGTCCAGTCTTTATGGAGTGAGATGATGTAGAGTAGATGGGTGACAGCTGTCAAGAGATAATGAGTGACAGCTGTCACCCCCGGCTGTGTCCGTGGCGGCAGCGCCCTCTCATGCCTGAAGCCTGCACTTCAGGCAGGGCGCCCTCTGGTGGTGGGCCAGCAGTACCTCCTCTTCAGGCGGCCCACACAACAGGACCAGGCTTGTCCGGGTGGCGGCGGTAGAAATCGGCCAGGAGGGACGGATCCAGGATGAAGCTCCTCTTCACCCAGAAGCGTTCCTCAGGTCCATACCCCTCCCAGTCCACCAAATATTGGAACCCCCGGCCCATCCGACGGATGTCCAGGAGCCGGCGCACCGTCCAAGCCGGCTCCCCGTCGATGATCTGGGCAGGAGGCGGCGCCAGTCCAGGAGCACAGAGGGGTGAGGTGTGGTGAGGTTTGATTCGTGACACATGAAAAACCGGGTGGATTCGCAGTGAAGCTGGGAGTCGGAGCTTCACTGCGGCAGGACTGAGGATTTTGAGGATTTTGTAAGGTCCGATGTACCTGTCCTTGAGCTTCGGGGAGTCCACCTGGAGGGGGATATCCTTCGTGGATAGCCACACCTCCTGCCCGGGCCGGTAAGCAGGGGCCGGGGACCGCCGGCGGTCTGCATGGGTCTTCGCCCTCGTCCGGGCCTTCAACAAGGCAGAACGGGCTGAGCGCCACACCCGACGGCACCTCCGCAGGTGGGCCTGGACCGAGGGCACACCGACCTCTCCCTCCACCACGGGAAACAATGGGGGCTGATACCCCAAACACACCTCATATGGGGAGAGGCCGGTGGCAGAGGACACCTGGCTGTTACGCGCATACTCGATCCAGGCCAGATGTTCACTCCAGGCCATCGGGTGTGCAGATGTCACACAGCGTAGGGCTTGTTCCAGTTCCTGATTGGCCCGTTCCGCCTGTCCATTGGTCTGCGGGTGATACCCGGACGAGAGGCTCATGGTGGCCCCCAGTTCTCGGCAGAAGCTCCTCCAGACGTGTGAGGAAAACTGGGGACCACGATCAGAGATGATGTCGGTGGGTATCCCATGCAGATGGACGACATGGTGGACCAGAAGGTCTGCAATCTCCTGGCCCGTGGGGAGCTTTGGGAGGGCCACGAAGTGGGCCACCTTGGAGAATCGGTCCACTATCGTGAGGATGGTGGTGTTGCCCTGGGACGGCGGGAGGCCCGTGACAAAATCCAGACCGATGTGGGACCAGGGGCGATGAGGCACAGGAAGTGGCTGAAGAAGTCCCTGTGCCTTCTGGTGGTCTGCCTTGCCCCTGGCACAGGTGGTGCAGGCCTGGATATATTCCCGGACGTCGGCCTCCAGGGATGCCCACCAGAAGCGCTGCCGGACCACTGCCACGGTCCTTCGCACCCCCGGATGACAGGAGAGCTTAGAACCATGACAGAAATCCAACACAGCAGCCCTGGCCTCTGGTGGGACGTAGAGTTTGTTCTTCGGCCCAGTTCCGAGGTCCGGGCTCCGTGCCAGGGCCTCCCGGACGGTCTTCTCCACGTCCCAGGTGAGGGTGGCCACGACAGTGGACTCCGGAATGATGGGCTCCGGTGGATCCGACAGCTCAGTCTTGACCTCATCTTCATGCACCCGAGACAAGGCATCCAATCTCTGGTTCTTGGTCCCGGGGCGGTAGGTGATTCGGAAGTCAAAACGCCCGAAGAACAGTGACCAGCGGGCTTGCCTGGGGTTCAGCCGCTTGGCGGTCCTGATATACTCCAGGTTCCGATGGTCAGTGAAAACCGTGAACGGCACAGACACTCCCTCCAACAGGTGTCTCCACTCCTCAAGAGCCTCTTTCACCGCAAGGAGTTCTTGATTGCTGACGTCATAGTTCCATTCAGCTGGGGTCAACCTGCGAGAAAAGTAGGCACACGGGTGAAGAACCTTATCGGTCTCTCCACTCTGGGATAGCACGGCTCCTATCCCTGAGTCAGAGGCGTCCACTTCAACCACAAACTGGCGGCTAGGGTCGGGCTGCACCAGAACTGGTGCAGACGAGAACCGGCGTTTCAACTCCTTGAACGCGGCTTCGCACCGATCCGACCAGGTGAAGGGGACTTTTGGAGAGGTCAGGGCTGTCAGGGGGCTAACTACCTGACTGTAGCCCTTAATGAACCTCCGGTAGAAATTCGCAAAGCCGAGGAACTGTTGCAGCTTCCTACAGCTTGTTGGTTGGGGCCAATCTCTCACCGCCGCAACCTTGGCCGGATCAGGGGCGACGGAGTTGGAGGAGATGATGAACCCCAGGAAGGACAAAGAGGTGCGGTGGAACTCACACTTCTCGCCCTTCACAAACAGCCGGTTCTCCAACAACCGCTGCAGGACCTGACGTACATGCTGGACATGAGTCTCAGGGTCCGGGGAAAAGATGAGTATGTCATCCAGATATACGAAGACGAATCGGTGCAGGAAGTCCCGCAAGACGTTGTTTACTAATGCTTGGAATGTCGCGGGGGCGTTAGTGAGGCCGAACAGCATGACCAGGTACTCAAAATGACCTAATGGGGTGTTGAATGCAGTCTTCCATTCGTCTCCCTTGCGGATCCGAACCAGGTGGTACACATTCCTAAGGTCCAGTTTGGTGAAAATTTGGGCTCCATGCAGGGGTGTGAACACTGAATCCAACAGAGGTAAAGGGTATCGATTACGAACCGTTATGTCGTTCAGCCCCCTGTAATCAATGCATGGACAGAGTCCGCCATCTTTCTTGCCCACAAAAAAGAAACCTGCACCCATTGGGGAGGTGGAATTCCGGATCAACCTGGCAGCTAATGAGTCCCGGATGTAGGTCTCCATTGATTCGCGCTCGGGATGTGAGAGATTGTACAGCCTGCTGGACGGGAACTCAACGCCCGGGACCAAATCAATGGCACAATCGTACGGATGGTGCGGGGGAAGGGTGAGCGCCAGATCTTTGCTGAAGACGTCAGCAAGATCGTGGTACTCAACCGGCACCGCCATCAGATTGGGAGGGACCTCCTCCTTAGCGTTTACACCGGGAGGAACCGAGGATCCTAAACAATTCCGGTCGCAGGTTTCGCTCCACTGAGCTACAACTCCAGACGGCCAATCAATCCGGGGATTGTGTTTAATCATCCATGGGAAGCCCAAAATCACGCGGGAGGTAGAAGGAGTTACAAAAAACTCAGTCTCCTCCCGGTGATTCCCAGACACTACCAGGGTTACAGGTAGTGTCTTGTGTGTGATAAAAGGGAGAAGAGTGCCATCTAGTACTCGAACCTTCACTGGCGAAGAAAGCGCCACCAGAGGGAGCCCTACCTCCTTTGCCCATCTGCTATCCAGCAGATTCCCTTCTGACCCCATGTCCACCAGTGCTGGGGCTTGAAGTGTTAAATCCCCACTCAGGATTGTAACTGGGAGTTGTGTTGAAAGATGAGTATGACCCACGTGAATGTTTTGACCCCCCCCCCTCAGCCCAGTCTCTAAGGGCGGGCGTTTGTGTTTTGACCGTTTGAGGCAGTCTCTCTGCTGATGCTCACTCCAGCCGCAGAGAAAGCACTCCCCGCGGACCAGCCTCCTTTGTCTGAATGTGGCCCTGCTCGTGTCCCTAGCATCGTCAGCAGGGGGAGCTGTAGCCACACGGAGCGCTGTGGCTGTGGAGCGTGGGGAAGACGGCTCCCTTTCGGACCCGGGAGGAAGAGGGACGGCTTGTGCCTGATCGCGCCCTTCGCCTCGCTCCCGTCGGCGTTCTTCTAACCGATTGTCCAACCGTATAACCAAATCGATAAGCTCAGCCAAATCCCGCGGTTCCTCCTTAGCCACCAGGTGCTCCTTCAGGACCGACGACAGTCCGTTTATGAAGGCGGCGCAGAGCGCAGTCATATTCCAGCCGGATCTCGCAGCCGTGATGCGGAAGTCGACTGCATATGCGGCTGCGCTCCGGCGCCCCTGTCTCATTGACAGCAGCACGGTAGACGCGGTTTCGCCTCTGTTAGGGTGATCAAAAACAGTTCTGAGCTCCCTCACAAACCCAGTATAAGAGGCAAGGAGCCGTGAACTTTGTTCCCAAAGCGCTGTAGCCCAAGCGCGTGCCTCACCTCGAAGCAAATTAATCACGTAAGCCACCTTGCTGGCATCAGACGCGTACATCACGGGACGCTGTGCAAAGATGAGCGAACACTGCATAAGAAAGTCCGCGCACGTCTCCACACAACCTCCGTACGGCTCTGGGGGGCTTATGTATGCTTCAGGGGATGGTGGGGGGGGTCGTTGAATGACCAGTGGAATGTCTGTATTCGGCACCGGGTCGGCAGGAGGAGGAGCTGCAGCAGCGCCCTGAGCGCGCACTTCCACCTGTGCGGTGAGAGCCTCCATCCTGCGATTAAGGATGATGTGTTGCTCGGTCATCAGGTCCATCCATGCAGTAAAGGCGGTGAGGATGTGCTGCAACTCACCAATCACGCCTCCAGCCGACGCCTGTGCACCCTGCTCTTCCATTGGCTGTCCAACAGATGGTTGATGCCCCTTGGGATCCATGACGTTGGCCGAGATATCCTGTTGGGGAAAGTGTAGTGACACGGACCCACAACAGGGGGCGCAAATGAACGGTCAACAGATGAGCCAAAAGGTAACAATTTAATGTTGTGAATGTGCACAACGAATATACAGACAATCTCAGAATCTGATAGCAGTCAATCCACAAAAGTGACATGTGGGCAGGCTCGAGGATAGAAGACGTCTGTCCTGAGAAGAGCCGGAACCACATGATTTCCACCTCCACAGAACCCGGTGAATACTGGAGCCGCCAAGTCCCGAATTCCCAGGTGATCACCGTCCCCAACTGTCGGGGAGACGTGAGACGTGGGTGTGTGCACACCCAGTAACAAAAACAGTCAGAAGGTGGAAAGTCACCTCCACCTCTAATACACACTCGTGCAGCTCCTGTGAAACACTTATCTGGTTGGGGTGTGAAGCGAAGCCGTCGCGGATTACGCCAACCTCACTGATAAGGCACTCCACAGGAAAGCAGCTGCAAAATGAATTCAGACTAGGACACAGTTAGTTTCTGGCTAAGGATATTACCTTCACAGGTAGATGATATCTCGGCAACGAGGTGGAGATGATGTCCGGTCTTTATGGAGTGAGATGATGTAGAGTAGATGTGGCTGTGTCCGTGGCGGCAGCGCCCTCTCGTGCCTGAAGCCCGCACTTCAGGCAGGGCGCCCTCTGGTGGTGGGCCAGCAGTACCTCCTCTTCAGGCGGCCCACACAACAAAACAACTGTCATTGAAAATGAAAAAGGGACATCATTTTGATTCAGCATGCTGGAAAACATCCTGAAATGGAAATCAGACAATGTGGAGGCAATTTAAGACTCGCCAACAAATGAGAAAACAGTTTGAAATACGAGGTCTGTTAGAAAAGTATCCGACCTTTATTTTTTTCAAAAACTATATGGATTTGAATCATGTGCGCTTGCATCAGACAAGCTTGAACCTTTGTGCACATGCATGAGTTTTTTCACGCCTGTCGGTTGCATCATTCACCTGTGAGCAGGCTTTGAGTGAGCACTGGTCCACCCCCCTTGTCGGATTTTTATTGTTTAGGAATGGCGGAGCGACTGCCGCTTTGTTCCATGAAAATTTTTTCAGAAACTCTGCCAGACAGCCAGATGGAAACCATTTGGAAGATTCAGATGGCTTTCGGTGAAGATTCTATCGGTATCACACGGATTAAGGACCATTAAAACTGGATTAAAAACGGCCCACGGCGGCGGAGGGCACACCGCACCCCGAGCGGCCATTGACAGGCTGGAACGAGCAGATCACTTCCAAATTTAAGGCTCTGTTGATGCAGGACGTCGTGTGACTAGCAGAGAAGTTTCAGAAGAGGTTGAGATCAGCATTTTATCGGCACATTCCACTGTTAAAGGAGATTTTGTAATGAAGACGTGCAGACGGATTCGCATGTCGGGACGCAGCGCAGCCGCTCATGGCACAGGACAAACAACACCTTCTCAACAACATGCCTTCTCTGATACTCACTCGACTGGTAAGCACTGAAAGGCATGTCCCAGCTTGTCCTTCTGGCACTCTGAAACGGAGGTGTTCTTTGTCTCGCTTGTCGTCATGACGCGCGAAGCGTCCGCTCCTTTCCATGACAAAAACTCCTCGTAACTGTGGAATGTGCCGTTCATTTCCAAACTGGATGCTGTTTTTTATCCGGGACGTCGTCTGGACTAGCACAGGAATTGTGAAAAGACATGGACATCAGCACTTTTTCGGCAAATTGAGACAGACGTGCGGAGGAATTCCGCGCGTCGCGGCACCGGTCCAGCAGCGAATTCATCATGACGCGCGAAGCGTCCGCTCAGCTTTCCACAACAAAATCTCTTGTTAAAAGTGAAATCTGCAGGAAAATGGGTGATGTCCAGCTCTTGTGATAACCAGAGAAAGTGCACACAATGGTCACGGATCCACAGAGCGATCCGTTTAGAAATGAAATGGTCGTTCAGCCTGTCGATGTCAGCTGGAGCGCAGCGCGCCCCACAGCTGCTGTGGGCCGTCCTTAAAGCGACAGTAACGTCCCTTAATGTCTTTGAAGCCCATAAAATTTTCACCAAAAACCACCTGAATTTCTCAAATGGTGTCCACATGGATGTGCCTCACAGTTTCTAAAAAAAATTTGATCAAGCAAAGCAGCAGTCTCTCAGCCATTTCCCTAACAATGAAAATCCGCTGAGGGGGTGGACCACTCCTCACTCAAAGCCTGCTCACAGGCGAATGACGCAACCGACAGGCGTGAAAAATATCACGCATGCGCATGAAGGTTCAAGGTTGGCTCACGCAAGCACACGTGATTCAAATCTATATGTTTTTTTTTTTATTAAATAAGGTCGGATACTTTTCTAATAGACCTCGTAACTACGGCCGCCTGGAGACTTTAGATTTCAATTAAAGGCTGTTTCTTTACTCTGGAGCTCCTACACATCTGTATTGCCTTTAGCCAACACAGAAACAACAGATTTATAAGCACACACACCATTTGCATTTGCATATAGTTTAGGTGCGCAGTGTGTGTATGTGTGTGTAAATTCTGGTTAGTAATAAATGTGCCTAAATGTGAGAGATGAAGGCTTTGTCCTGCACGTTTGGGAGACAAGCTGCGGTCATTTTGACGTCTCTGTTCACGGCAATCTCCTGTAATCACGGGGTAGAAAGTGAAGCCTCAGATGTAGAAAGTGAAGCGTTAGTCTTTGAAAACCTTCCAGTGCTCAAATGTGTCACTGGAACAGCAGCAATTTTCTCTTTGCAAAATCACAACAATATTGCAGTGGCACAACTGCCCACCAGGTGCCTCCACCGTAATGGCGAACATGTTCCTGAAGTAATTGTTTTGATGAACGTTTCAAAGATTTTGAAAAGGATCTTTTTTCCTGTGACAGTTATCATATTGGTTTCAAGCTTTTTTTACATTCTAAAACAGGAATTTACTTTTAGGTTGAGAGTTAAGTGGATCTGTTTTTGTTTTGTTTCATTAAAGTTCAAAGTGAATCATTTTGGGAAGGATTTCATTAATTTAGATTCCAACACTCCAAATGTGGTTAATTTTCTAATTTAATTCAGTTGTTTCAAAAAAGTCATTTTCTGAAACTTTTTTTTCAAATATTGTTTCAAGCATTTTGAAACACTAATTTTATTAAGCAAATGTTTTAGTGTTTTAAGCATTTTAGATAAGTGAACAATTTTCCTGAATTGTTTCATTTACACTTCTGAGTTTTATACAAAGTTAATGAATTTCTGAAAGATTTGTTTAATTTAATATCGCATGTTTTGAAAGAATGTTTTATTTTCTGGAGCAATTGTTTCATTTGGTTCAACTCTTTCAAAGAAATCATTTTCTGAAACAATTTTTTTTTCATTTATTGTTTCAGCCGTTTTGAATCAGTAATTTTATTAAGCAAATGTTTTAGTGTTTTAAGTATTTTAGATAAGTGAATCATTTTCCTGAATTGTTTCATTTAGACTTCTGAGTTTTATGCAAAGTTCATGAAATTCTGAAGATTTGTTTAATTTAATATCATTTCGAAAGAATGTTTTATTTTCTGGAGCAAATGTTTCACTTGTTTCAAGTGTTTTAAAAGTCACTTTCTGAAGTGATTATTTTATTGTTTCAAACACTGTTAAACAAACTTGCCGGTGTAAGCAAAAAAACTTGCTGGTATTTTTAGTTCCCACCATGGTGGTGTAAAAGCTATAGGGATGGGTACCATCCATGGCTTTTGCCACGCAATTACTTGACACCAAACAGACACGGTCCCAAGATATTTGGGATTTAAGTTTATCTTACAACACTCTCCAACAAGTTTAGAGGAGACTGACTTTGGCCTACTTTTTAACTGCCCTGAGTCAAATCAGGGCAGTTAAAATGTTTCTGACTGTCCAACTACCTGTTTGCCTACTTCACAGTAATAAACTGGTGGAAGCTACTGAAGATTGAGTAAGGATTGAGTGTCTTGAAAGGTGAAGAATTTTGTTAAGGATTTGGTTCATGGTGATGTGTGAGGAAGTCCAAATCTCAGTACATAAATGTGATGGACTTCTTCTACAACTATTCAAAAGATAACCCAGAAGAGAACAACTACGGCACTCCAAAGGCTTTGGTTCCTCATATTATTGAAGGAAGTTTTCCAACTTTGACATTGGCCTCAGGATCCTATGGAAACATATTGCATTCACTGGATACAAAAAGAATTAGACCCCTGATCTCATAATTATGAGAAAACATCTCATAATTACAAGAAAGGTCTCGTATTGATATCGTAATTACGAGATCAGGACAGGTAGCTATTGTTTTATAGCTTCCGTACAATGGGCTTCGGTACTTCCAGTCCCACAATAAAGACAAGGGTGAGAATTCCCAAGTCATAATTGAAAATTGCTCAATTTATAACCACCAACACTGCACTGTGATCAGACATAAAGTGTGGATTTTCCCATTAGGGATTCATAGATGAATGAAATTCCTCCAGGGAGGCGGGGCACCCAGACTGACAGTGAGCCCCTCTTTGTCCTTCAGTGGTCGGTGGGGCTGTATGAGCGAAAGCTGGAAGTTTGGAGGGGGGCGAGAGACATCTCATTTTGGTGAGACGTCCTGTGCCCCTCCCTGGACATTCATCCAGGAACACCTTAGGAGAAAATCCATACTTTGTGTTTGATCACAGTGTGCTATCATCAGCTAACCTTCTTTACTGATTGGAAGTATGAAAGCTACATATTAAAAACAAATTAGGCCCCTGATCTCATAATTATAAGTTCTCATATGCGATGAGAACTTTTCTCGTAATTATTAGACCTTTCCGAAGGATCCTACTCAGTATCTCGGTAACTTTGGCATCAGGCAAGTGAAGCATTTCAAAGTTTAGATCAGGATCCGGTCTGGAAGCACCTGCTGGGCTGTAGGTGGCACCCACCCAGACAGACAACTGATTTGGAAACAACAGCTTTCCAAACCAAGAGTTCCATTTAGTGTTCCAAGAGACTGCCGTCACTGTGTGGAATATTTCAGGAGAGGTTCAAAACCCAAATTAACCCTTAAGCTCCACCTATAATTAGCACGGTGTGTCGTTCATGTGTTCGCTCTTAGCGCCTCAGAGAGATTCCGTCTGTATCATCATTTTACTTCTGTCACTCCTAAAATACAAAATCAGATGTGTCTGACTGCGAGCAATCTGAGCCAAACGGTCACGGCGAAAAATATGAATTATCACCAACTACTGGAAACATGACAGCCTTTGTTTTTCTTACAGTTTTAAAATTGTTAGGCAGAAGTTTTTGAAAACCACGCTCATTTAAAGCAGAGATACATGAATGGAACGATGATGCTGAGTTTAAATTTCTGAACCAAGAGGATGCAAAGTGAGAGGACGGCGAATAAATGGAAATATATTCAAATATATCGACAGAGAATAAAATTAGGATAGAGATGTGTGTGTTTAACAGTGCAAAAAAAGAGCAAGCAAGTGTGCAAAATCCAAGTGGTCACACCTCAATCAGTGCTGGTTTAGATGGAACGTGACAGAGTGTAGGAAAGGGGACGATGAAGACCAAGGTTTAAAATCAAATTAGATGAATCGATGGAGGCATCCTCCAAGTAATTTGTCATCTCCAGGGTCATTTCCATTCTGTCACTGTTTATCCTCAAACACAGTTTTTAACATTCCACCAGATCACAGACCAAATGCGCTGAAATCTCTCTGAAAATATCACCAGGGCAAATTAAATGTCTCGTCATCTCCAAATTGATTTAGTGAAGGCTGCACATTGACCTCTGAATTTAGCGTATTGTGCTTTTAGCCGGCACCGCCAAGCAGACGGGATTTCACATCAGCTCAGAGTTATGACCTGACTCAGTTAAGATGATAAGATGATTAAATATCTAATTCACTTTAGATCATTAACTGTAATCTGCTTATACTTAGGAGGGAGGTGCGGCGGCACAATAGGCGGGGGAGGAGGGCCGCGGTCCAGCTTCCATTTTTTCATCATGAAGTCAGTTTTATCTCGCTGTCACACACCCATCTGACAAAAAAAAAAAATAACAAGACAATTAATAAATGTACAATCTTTTAAAAAAAATACAAATCACCAGTTGAATATTCAGCGTGACTGGGATGCAAACATCATCATTAATTTTTAGTTTCCTGAATGAAAAACTGTTTAAAAGAAAGACACATGCAGAAAATTCCGCACATACATGTCAGACCTTGGATCAAAACTTTCAATCTCAGTTTCCCCCAAATGCATCTATTCCTTTTTAATGAGACAATTTGTGTGTCTCGTCAGTTATTGTAGTTACAAGATGTATTTTTTCCTTCACTTTGTTTTTATGTGGGACATATATGAAAATGACTCCTTTTCAAATAACGATAAGATCGTCCCGAGTGTATCATAATCTCAAACGTCATTGCTGACATTTATGAATGTTTCTACAAGTTCAAAACTTTCACCACGCGCAGATACACCTCTGATGGCCGGGTCCACAAAGTCACTGAAAGCCTGGATATTAAACTTGATTCAGAACTATCACAAACCCAGATACTCTCCTCACTGAGCTTCTCGAGTGCTGGAATCAGGACATCCACTGATTGCACAAAGATCACAGCATCGTCTGTGAAGTCAAGGTCAGTTACTCTTTCCTCACCACCAAAGACACCTAAGCAGCCAGTCTGCACAACCCTATCCTACCCTGTTCGCAAAAAACGTCATCCAGGCTCAGTAGTTCTGGGAAAAAGTCAAAATGCCTCGGGTGCGAATTAAACAACTTCCAGGCTTGCTCCAGATAATCAAACTTTTCCCTGGGCGCATAACAGTCACAAAAACAGATGAAAAATGAGAGGTCATAAAAAATCCTCTTTGTCTCCTCAATGTCTGGATTCATGGCAAAAGCGTCTGAGGACGAAGTGGAGCCTGCGGGGACCCTGTTATGGCCAGTTTGTTCTGTCAAGGCAGGCGGCTGCCCGACAACCGTAGCGGCTGGACCCACAATTCCGACTCTCAAACAAGGCTTTGGTGTAAAAAAAAAATCTTCATCTTTATTCCAGGCAATCAAGCAGCGGAGCAAAGGTAAAAACAGAATTAGGCATAAACGCAGTCATGGTACAGCAGGGATCAGAGGCACGAGCAAACACAGTTGTCAGGGATGAAGCAAAAGGCGTGATCGAGGAATACAGAGCAAAACACAGTACACAGCAAGGCAAGATATCAGGACTAAATACAAAGGCTGGGATGTGTGCACAAAGCGACAAGAAACTGGCAAGGGACTGTGAGACTGTGAGGGTTTAAATGCTGGTGCACTAATTGGTGTGAAACAAGGGACAGGTGGTGTTAATGAGGTGCACATGTGGAGCAATCTAGAAAGGGGGCATGGCTAGTGGACCAAGATAAAGCATGTTGCAAGATAGTGAGGAAGGACAACACAAGGTGGAGTGAGGTAAGACACAAAGATGCATGAGCAGGTGCCAAGAGTGTGAGTGAAAGAAAACACAGAGCGGACAGAATCAAAGTGTGAGACAAAGACAATAGCAGGTGCAGTGCTGTGGAGTTTGAACATACATACTTAAGCAAAACTAAACTGGGACTGACTAAGAAAACAAGGTGGTAAGAAAAACAAACTACATGAAAACAGAAAGCAAAACCTGACATAAAGCATAACTGATAATACAAATGAGAATAGCAAAATAAACAAGCGATAAACAAAGATCAATAATGCAAACACAGACTGGCTGAACAAAACTACAACAGAACTGGACAATGACTCAAGTATGAAAACTAACAAAAACAAAGTAAAGCAAAACTAGAACGGAGAATAAACACATGATGTAAACAAGCAACTAATACATCAAAGCTGGGGAAGGAGGTGAGCCAAAGGGAGAGGCAAAATAGGGATGAAAGCCTTGACCCAGAAATTCAATTTTCATCAACGTGAGGCAATAGTCCAGCATTTTTCCTAATTTCTTATAAAACCTCAAATATTACATATAATAATATAGTCAAACGGTTGGAATATGGGTTGAGGTTAATATGACTGTTGGGCCTGTTGCACCTTAGTAGGGGAATGCCATCTCAGAGATTAAAGTTGTCTAGAAACAGGAGCCTGTGGAGCCTGATCAGAGCGTCTCAAATGCATTTCTTCTGTCGTGAATGTACTGAGGTACCCATAATGCACCTGGGCACAGCATGTCCACATTAAAACCTTCCAAATTAGTGCATTACTTTAAAACTAAAACATATATCTGATATTTTCACTTTATAAAACTTCAGACGTGACGTTAATTTAAATAACTTGTCTGAAATTAGTTTGGTTAAAATTTTAACCATAACTTAAAACTGTATGCCTCTGGATGACTTGGGTGATATTGCCAGCAAATCAGTATGGGGTCAAAAGAAATGAGCCTTTTTTCTTTGTGACCAGGTCTCCTTTTCCTGCAGAGGATAGAGCGTTTTAATCTAGAACCAGCTCTCCTCTGTTTACAGAGGATAGAACTGCGCATATACTATAAAACATTTAACAGGTAGGTACTTAACTGATTTTAGGTTTCATGAATGTTTGTAGCTATTCAGCTTTGTTTTCCACGTCTGCAAAAATACATTAGCGGTCTAAAGTTATCGGGCTAAAACTTATCGGAAGATAATTAGTCCGATGACGGATCACGGTTTTCACACAATTATCTTTGATAATTACCAGTTAGTGGATTAGCGAAACTGTGCCCACCACTGTCTAGAAATTACGTTACATGTTATGAATGTCATATTTGCATCATTCTTAGCACATTCCTGACATTCTTAATGTGATGAATACATCTGAATAGGTTTTTTAATAGTGCGTGTTGGTGTGTGATTTTTGTGGAGCATGTTTTTGGCTGTCAAAAAAGTCTTTCACAAATGTCACGCACCACCCTCATTTTGCCTTATGTTGTGGAGATCGCAACTGAGCGTGTTGATCCGTCTTGATTAGTGGTGATCCTTAATAGAGCATGACCGTGTTCTTCTCTGACATGCGCACAATTAAACCCTGCTGCACCACTTTCAGTTTCATTCACTGCAGTACGCCGAAGAAGAACAGTGATGCCAAGTCAGCTAAAAGTCTTGTTCCAATGCTCATCAGTGCACTCCTGTAGGTGTTCCACCTGCTGCTGCTGCTGTGCCTGATGGTCGGGAAAACGAGTGAGATGAGAGCTGCTTGGAGCCACACATCTGGCTCTCTCCGTCTCCTCCTCCTCTCTGTGCCACTCCATGGCACAGAGCCCAACTAAGCATGTAATCACAAAGTTCTTCTGCTGTGGATTAATATAGATTTTGAGGAGCAAACTGGAGCGATTTGAATTGTTCAGCAGCTGATGGTAGGATGAATATGTGTGTGTGTGTGTGTGTGTGTGTGTGTGTGTGTGTGTGTGTGTGTGTGTGTGTGTGTGTGTAGACAATTCACCTCATTCACAACATGACAGAACATGATGCGCTGTTACGCGCAATAGTGCGGGCAACAGCGCAGAACATCTTGACCGTGCGTAATGGTTCCTGAGAATTCTCCAGCAACACGTGCCATTAATCATAACGCGTAGTAACAGGTTGCAGCAGTTCCTGAGGACACCTGATGCCTCTGCCTCAAATCATCACATTCGTGATCAGCGGCCAAGAATGTATTCTTCGTGGCATTCGTGACTTGTTGTCATTATGTGTAAACGCAGCATAAGAGAGCAATGCAAGTACAAACAGCAGCAGGGTCCACATCCAAAACTCTGGTTGTTGTGCTGCCTTGGTTTCCTCCCTTCCTGATTCTCCAGCCACTGGTCACGGAGCTCATTCTGCACACCTGCCAGCAATCACCATCACCTGTATTTAAACCCCAGTCCTGCCCCTCTACAATTGCCAGAAACTCAGCTTTGCCTGCATAGTACATGGCCTCAGTACTTTTTATGTGAAGTATTTCTTAGAATTTTCCTCTGTGATCAGTCCTTGCATTTTTTTTGTCCTCTTTGTTTCTTGTGCCTCCAGCATTCCTGCCACCAGTCAGCTCTGTTGCAGCCACCTGGTCCTGGTTCTGGTTCCGCTCACCACCTGATCCAAGAGTTCACCTCATCAAGCATCCTGGTCAAGTCGGTGTCTCCCTGCCCTGGTGTCTACGCCCTGGACTTTGTGCAATATTACCATTTTCTGTTACACAATAAGTTGTTATATGGGTTTTCTCATACTCCCTGCACTTTGGGTCCTAACTTTGGTCTCTGGTCTTATCACAATACCGGTAAATTCCAGAAATGTATCAACTCTGTTGCTACTGATCAACTCTAGGGCAAATTACTGATGGAAAAAATAAGCACTTTTGGTCACCATAAAAGGATTCTACACAGACCCTGCAGTGAACTTTGTAAAAACAACGTGTTTGCCTGTCGGCCACAACAATAAGATGTAATAGATATGAGACAGGCACTGAGTTAAAGGGTAGAAGGGGAAGTCCAAGATGAAATGGCAGCAGAGGTGACGCCGACAGGAGGAAATGTGGGCCTTTGAGGTGACAACTGCTGACACCCCCAGTAATTATTGTCTATTTATTTCAAAGCGATAAGTACTGGGACAGAGGAGAGTGTGGATTTCTCTGCGTACAAACCCGAGGCAATGTGACTCACAAAGACAGAAGGATACAATGAGGGGTTACGATGGAGAGAAAGAAAGTGGTCAAAGAAAAAAGAATGAGAGCAAGAGACAGTGTGAGGTTACTTCCATTAGCTGTTCTTGGTCTTCCAAAGAGCAGCAGCTAGATCAGATTACACTCCACTCAAACAAAGAGCTTTGGTTATTTGAATCCTCTTCCACTCGACCAGCTAAGTTTCTCAAGGCAAATGTTGCCAAGGAAAATTGATATTGACAGCGATATTATTCGCAACAGTTCAAAAAGCATTTCCTTCACCAGTGAGCGTCTGTACTACAAGTGAGATTCTGTCTGTACAACAAGGCTTCAATAACAATAAAACCCCACTAAAATAAAAAAATATAATTTTTTTTTAACTTAGTAACAAAAGCTATTTTAGTGTTTAAAGAAATTGATACAGGGGTTAAAGTTCTCCATCGCTATGACCAATTTCCTTCAATTAGGCTCAGAGCATGTTCTAGCCTTTTTTGGTTCCCTAGGCCTCAGATGTTCTGTGGCAACCCCTTGTGCAAACAAGGGAACAGCCGAAGAGACCTACTTTTTTTTTTGGCGAGATTATGATTTTCAATATAGACTTGTGCATTGCCCGTGGGGATCCATGCGCTCTAGATTGGGTAGTGTTTATAAAAATGTTGTTGACATTTTTCAAAGGGTTGTATTAAATTATGCAAAGTTTCTATAATGAGTTAGAATGTGTGTGATAACAGAATGATTTTAGAAGCATAGATGTTTGACCTCATTAGTTTTTAGAAGCCTATTATTTCCTGTTAATTACATTATTTTTAATGTTAGTTTACTGTTTTAATGTATTTATAGGTTCTTGTTACCATATACACACTATTATTATTTTATTTTTTCTTCTATTTTGTCATTTGATTTTTAAATGGACCCCAATGAAAATAACTTTTCTCATTTTCTTGTGTTATCCATGTATTTTTAACATATTTACAATTATATTGTGTACTTAGGGGAGGTGATGGTCTAGTGGTTAAGCTCTGGAAGTGGAGCATGGGTGGATCATTTGTGACTAACGAAGCCTGAACACGCCCCTCTCTTCGAGTCCAAACTGCCTAAGCCAATAGGCTAACTTAAGTTCAGGTGTTTATTCAATCATATTTTAGGGGACTACTTGGTGGTTCTCATAACAATTTACTTGGGTGTTGACATTAAAAGTTTTGAGCTGCTTATTTTCTCAGTAGTAGTGCATTAACAGCACCTAATGGATCAGGCTACCGACAGTTGCTAAAAGTGCTAATGTGGTTAACATGCAACATTAATTAGGTTGAGTGTTTCATTCAGCTTGAATAGATTACATTAGATTAGATAGAACTTTATTGATCCCTAAGGGGAAATTGAGCAGCATTATATAGCAGCACACACGGTAAGAAGCACACAGTGTCAAAAGTGAAAGTACAAAAGAAAAACAGTTTGCAAATATAAATATAAATAAATACACAATATAAATACCAGACATACTGATCAATACTGGTTTACTGGCTACCACTGTTCCTCTCATTCCTGTCCTCTGTCTTCCTGTTACTCTTCCTCCCCCTGAGTGAGTTGTACAGTCTGATGGCCTGAGGGACAAAGGACTTTTCAGTCTGTTGGTTCTTCACTTGGGAAGGAGCAGACTTGGGAAGGAGCAGTCTGTGGCTGAAGAGTCTCCTCTGGTTGCTGACGACGGTGTGCAGAAGGAGACTGGCATCGTCCATAATGTCCAGCAGTTTGTTCAGTGTTCACTTCTCTGATGCCATCACCAGAGAGTCCAGCTTCATGCCAACCACGGAGCTGGCCCGCCTGATCAGTTTGTCCAGCCTGGTTGTGTCCTTCTTGAATGTGCTGCCCCCCCCAACACACCACGGTGTAAAAGAGGACGCTGGCTACTACGGAGTGGTAGAACATCCACAGGAGTTTCCTGCAATACTGCTGGAGGGATGTCTTAGAAGATCCATTAGGATGTTTCATCACACAACAAGCTGTATTATTCCAGGCGTTTGTAATAAAATACTCTAAATGAAACAGACACAGCCGCCACAGCAGCTATCAGCCACATCGAGCGGACACTGAGTTACAGACGGATGCTATGAGGGGCGGAGTCACTGGACCCAGCTACTGTCACTCAAAACAACCACAACCTCAAACTATACAGACGTTTACAGCTGAAAATGTCTTAAACTAAGAAGTTAGAAAAAAATATCCATTCCATTGTATTCAGTGATGCCGGTAACGCGTTACTCTAATCTGACCACTTTTTTTAGTAACGAGTAATCTAACGCGTTAATCTTTCCAAATCAGTAATCAGATTAAAGTTACTTCTCCATGTCACTGTGCGTTACTATTATTTTTCATTGTGGGTCGATAGCAGCATTAAACTTGGTCTGTGGACAGGAGGTCGGGGTTCGACTGAACTGCCCACTTTAAGCGAGCTGTGAGCTTTTAATCCGCGGTTTTTTGCAGCTGCTCGACTCGTCCTCACCTCTTAAAGCACGGTGATCAGCACACCTGCACTGAACTTTACAAAGACATTTTTATACTTTTTTCCTCCTTTATTTAGAATTCTGAGCTGAGCCGCTCTGTATCGTCTCGTTAAAAACAGCTGATCCTCCGCGACGCGTCAATAACTAACACTATTTTCCACTCAAATGCACCTAAACTCTCTTTCTGAGGACCACATGATGTGAAAACGCAATAAAACTTTCTTACCTGTAAATCTGGTCCTGTTTTCTGCATAAATAAATGTTATCCATTCTTTGTGCTCAAACGCCAAAGCAGGGGCGAATCCAGATGGAATGGGGGCGTGGGGCAGGGATGTGCCCCCCACAACACCCCTAGATTAAAGGTGCAATTTTGAAGCCGTTTTTTACTACAACTAATATTGCTTAAAATAATAATAATTTCGACAAGTAAAATGTTTAGAGAGAATTTAAATGTTAGAAAAATGTTAGAATTTAATAGTTACCTTTATAAACAATGTAGGCTCGAAATTGCAAGTTTTACTGTTACAGTGCTGTCAACAGTTAAATATGAGGTCAAGAAAGACATCTTTATTTTACTTTTTATAAAACAAGTATTTATTTTCATTGAAGTCAAGAAAGGGTGACTATAAAGTGAGTTTTGGCAAAACAGGTATCATTGTCATGTTGAGGTGGCAGAGGGTTGTTGTCGGCAGCTGGGAAAAGTAACTAAAAAAGTAACTAGTAATCTAACTTAGTTACTTTTACAATTGAGTAATCAGTAAAGTAACTAAGTTACTTTTACAACTGAGTAATCAGTAAAGTAACTAAGTTACTTTTTCAAAGTAACTGGCAACACTGATTGTATTACAATGGAATGGATATTTGACAATTGTTATTGTGTCATTTGCATTATAAAATTTGAAATCAGAAACAAACAGAATAACAATATATCACAAAGTTGTTAATATTTTCATATTTTCATTTCATTTTTGAAAAAATAACACTTAGCAGCTTATTGTATAAAGAGGAGTTGAATAACATACAGTTTAACTCTTGGACATTCAAACTGTGATGCCAGGCCTATCACAATCACTGTCAATCATGATTATTATGCAAATAGCAAGGTAAACTGTAACATAAGAGCTTTGATCACTATGTAGTACAATGTCAGATGTTCTTTCATTGCATTGTTTTTACATATGTAAGAATCATAAAATTTATTACAATTGTAAAATAAATGAAAGCTTTGATTTGGATACTTACAGAATGTTTAAACTTTGACACTTCTTTCATGTTACATAATTGACACATACAGTAGTGTTCAGAAATATTTCACTTGTTTACAGCTTATGAGTAAGTAACTTTACAGCATATGATCATACATTGACACGACTTTGATTAGAGAAACTGTTAACAACTTACAGTAGTGTTCAGAATAATAGTAGTGCTATGTGACTAAATTATTAATTAATCCAGGTTTTGAGTATATTTCTTATTGTTACATGGGAAACAAGGTACCAGTAGATTCAGTAGAGTCTCACAAATCCAACAAGACCAAGCATTCATGATATGCACACTCTTAAGGCTATGAAATTGGGCTATTATATATGACATATTATATATGATAAAAAAAAATTACAGACCTCTCCATTCTTTATAGGTGGAAAAACATGCAAAATTGACAGTGGATCAAATGCTTATTTGCCTCACTGTATATAAAGTTGAGACTGTTCTTGTAGTCAGAGCAGTAACAACAACAAAAAAACTATTGTGCTGATTTATTTGGTAAAAATAAAAACAGATCAAACAATTTACAAATATAAAATGTTCACTCAGCTCGACTGAGTGATTGATTCTACATTGATTCTCTTAGCTAAAGGCTAAGCTAACATTAGCCGATAAAACTTCAGTATTCAGCAGTGCAGTTATGTCACATTTTATTTTCAGATTATTCACACGCTTCAGACAATTTTACAGAAGCTCCATTGCTCAAACTGTGTGTGAATATATATCCAAAAGTGAAGAATTTTGGATTGAATGTGTCTACTAGGTATGTGAAACTCATCACTGACAACGATTCGAGATGCACCTCGATACACTACCAGCAATACGATACATGAAGATACTGACGATACAATGCAATACGATTCACCCCTATTCCGGATTCAATGCGATTCAATGCGATTCAATACCTCACAATGTGATACAATGCGATTTGGTGCGATACAGTTAGGGATGGGTAGTGATAAGATTTTATCGATATCAATGCCATTATTGATTCTGCTTATTAATTATTATATTAATGATACAAATATAACTCCATAGACTCTGAGCTGAGCTCTTCAGCCGGCTGTACTGGACATCAGGATGTAATTCATAAAAAAAAAAAAAAAAAAAAAAAAAAAAAACAGAGGTTTTTGGGAGAAAAAACGGTTTTGATCAGTTGTAGTTTATTGTTTATTATAACTTTTGGAAAGAGGTGTCATTTGATTTAAAATGGCAATTTGGTCTCAAGTTATTAATTTGGAGCTGTGCACTTAGTCCCAGAAAACAGAGGATATTATTACTATTATTATTATTTCCATTACCTGATAAACAACTTCAGTTTATGCACCAGCTGGTGCTTATGGCAGTGAACGATTCTCATGCCAGAGAACCATCATGTAAAACTCCAGTGTGAAACGGAGGACGATTCTCGTTTCTTGCCCGCAACAACAGTCCCAGTTCATAAGTTTAATCCACACAAAGGTGACTTATAACTGACATCTTTAAATGGCTTTGATAGGGGTTAATTAAGAAATCGCTGACCTGCCGCTGGAAGCGAAGCAGAGAACCAGCAAACAACGGGTTGAATGCTGCTTCACTACTTCAAGCAGACCCGCTACAGTCTGCAATCAATGTAGAGAAATGATCATTTCCAATAAACACCCTCAAAAACAACGGCCGGTGTCCCGAACTGAAGGACTGATAAGGAAATCATTAAGCAAAAAGGCTACTAACGTAAACATTTTTGTTGTGGTAGAAATGTGCTTTCTGCCTTCATCCGTGGTGCATTGAATGTGCATTGGGGAAAAAAAAAATCGATGCAAGCAGGCAGCGACCGATCCAACATGATTCAACCCATCAACTGAATCAATGCACACTGAATGAATCGATGCACTCGCATCATGCACGTTTGTATCTAGATACCAATTCGCTCCTAATCTTGTGGTTATGACTCACAGACTGAGTGTTTCCCTTTTTCCTGTCACGAATCCTTGATAGCGACTGTTGGCGTTGTTCACTGGACACTCAAGAAGCCAGATAGTATCTCTGCCCCTCTACGTGTCCAGACGCATTGCTGCTGCATCCACTTTTGCAAAAAAGGCAAGCAGATGCAACAAAATGATCACATTGTGCACTCTGTGTGAAAGGCCCTTTATCCCATTATAGGTTTGTTTGTTTGTTTGGCGTCATGCTGCTGCTTTGGGTCCTTTCAGATCCTCACATCTGTTTCAGCTGGTTTGAGCTGACCTAAGTTTCCCTTCTGTTTCAGATTAGAGCTGCAATTTTGAAATAAAAACCTTAAGGTCAGATACGTACCTTTGCAGGCCGCGCAAATAGTCGTGTTTGCACGCAGACACATGGATGTGCACACATGAAAACATCATGCGAACAATGCACAAACACTTCCTCTTACTGAAACCCCCCCACACATACTCAAATGCTAACAGACTCTGGAATGTAGGAAATAAACGGCACCCAGTTTTGTTTTCTTTCTACAGTGTGCACTTCCCCTCAGGCACATCCAAAGAAAATATTTGTGTCTGAAGCGTGGAAGTTTCAGGGGGGCAGGAAAAAAAATTCATTTTAAGACTGATTATAATGCATCGATAAGTCTTTACAAAATTTCCTTTCCCTTCATGAATATACAAAAATGCTGCAACACCACTGCACCTTAACTACCACAGCTTGTTTTTGTTGCTTTAGCTTGAATGCACCATTATCTTTTGTTTTCTCATCACCAGAATTCAGTCATGGCCACCGGCTGACAGAAAAAGCACAAACACTCCAAAACATGTCTGAGCCCAATGTGCAGAAGTACGTGCAGCACATTACACACACACACACACACTTTGTGTATGTTAATAATATTGTTCAAACCCAAGCCCTATTGGTGCAGCATTCATATTTGCAGTGGACAGTGTTTGACCCCATAGTACAGCATATCCATCTAATCACACTGCACTATGTTGCACTAAATAACTTTAAATTCACACTGTACTTGAACATCCACTGATAATTCATACCTGTGTGTGGTCACTCATGTGGATGTGTGCCTAACTCTTGATATTTTCATCTGATTTGGATCAAACTTGGTGGAAGAGTGAAGGGTCAGCCAAGGACAACGTGATTTTATTTTGAGGAAAAACGTGTTCAACATAAAGCTCACCAAAACCAAGTTATATGTAAATGGACTGCATTTATATAGCGCTTTTCCATCTGCATCAGACGCTCAAAGCGCTTTACAATAATGCCTCACATTCACCCCAGTGTCAGGTTGCTGCCATACAAGGTACTCACTACACACCGGGAGTAACAACACGTACAAATATGTATGTGTTGTTGCCCTTTCAGCTGCTCCGTTTTTGTTCAGGGTCACTACAGCAGATACAGTCAGATCCACATTGGTATATGGCACAAGTTTTATGCCGGATACCCTTCCTGACGCAACTCCAGTTTTACCTGGAGAAAAGGGAATATTTATTAGAGTCCGACCGATATATTGATATATCAATATATAAGCCCTTTTCAAAGTACTCACTATCGGCCGAAATTTTGCCCATAATTTCTCATAAACAGAACAGTTACTGAAATAGTGTTTGTGTCGGCAATGTAAAATGTCCTTGCACCATTTGTCCAGTAGATGGAGTTCTGACTCCATTCAACTGAGAGCTGCTTACACCCCTGCTTAAATGTGTTCATCACCAGCCCCCATAGTTCGCCGTCACACTGCACTGATCGGCTGATAAAAGCATACAAGTAAGTTTATAAGGATCTATATCCTTATCCTGAACCTATATCTAAGTTGCAGCAACAAGAGTTACAAGATCAAATGTATTTCACAACTCTTTTTAAGGATATGTATTTGCTAATTTCACAAAGGTTTAATTCTTGATTGCATTTTTTTGAACTTGAAAATTCTTTTCTGTTATATAGTTAATCAATATGAGGACAAAGCTTCAGCTTTTAGCTCATACCTTTTTTGTTAAGGGTCCAAAAAAAGAACATTTTATTCATTAAAAAAAAAAAATAATAATATCGGCTGATTTATCAGCTATCGACAAATCAGCCGATTTATCGATTATCTGCATTTTTTTCATCCAAATATCATTATCGGCATCGGCCTCAAAAATCCATATCGGTCAGCCTCTAATATTTATATTACACCTATGGATACGTTGAATGGAACATATCATCTTTCACGTCATGAAATATTCATATCATTGCACTCATAAACATATATTTATGTTTATGAGCACAATGCCAAGTTGAATTGAATGTTCCATCTTTCACCTCATGAAATATTCATATCACTGAACAAATGAAAAAAAAAACATTCATTATTTGTGTTATATAACACCTAAAAATTTGCTACTTTATTCATTTAAAAACAACAGAAAAGGGACTTACATTTTGGTGTGCGTCATTGGTCCTTTGACGCCAAGATGTTCCAAACACTCCAACACAAATTTTAAATAGCAGTCCAATCCAGTCCAAAATTGTTCTCAGTCAACTTGCAAAAACAGTCAGATAGTTCAAAAACAATCCTAACACTCCTTGTAGTCCATAGCCGATGCCGTGCACTGACTTCTTTGTGTACTTCTGCTTTTCTCAGTCCAGCAAAAATTTGCAGCAGAAATTTGCCGAGCTCTTCACCCACCAGCGGTTCTACTTTAGCTAGATACATCCCAGCAAATACTGCAAATGCCTCCAGATGGCTTATGGCGTACTGGATTTGTTATGTCTAAGAATGAGCAGCGTCAATAAGCTGCGAAGTGCGGTCGCTGCTCATGTGTGTGTGCACAGTGCTTGCAGTGTGCAGTGGTACAAATCATATGGAACAAAATTTGCACGCTAAATGAAACACAATGGCAAATGGGCCAAATGATCAATATCACGTGACATACAACCCATCAATCAATCAATCAATCAACTTTTTTTTTATATAGCGCCAAATCACAACAAACAGTTGCCCCAAGGCGCTTTATATTGTAAGGCAAGGCCATACAATAATTATGAAAAACCCCAACGGTCAAAACGACCCCCTGTGAGCAAGCACTTGGCAACAGTGGGAAGGAAAAACTCCCTCTTAACAGGAAGAAACCTCCAGCAGAACCAGGCTCAGGGAGGGGCAGTCTTCTGCTGAGACTGGTTGGGGCTGAGGGAAAGAACCAGGAAAAGGACATGCTGTGGAGGGGGGCAGAGATCGATCACTAATGATTAAATGCGGAGTGATGCATACAGAGCAAAAAGAGAAAGAAACAGTGCATCATGGGAACCCCCCCACAGTCTACGTCTAAAGCAGCATAACCAAGGGATAGTCCAGGGTCACCCGATCCAGCCCTAACTATAAGCCTTAGCGAAAAGGAAAGTTTTAAGCCTAATCTTAAAAGTAGAGAGGGTATCTGTCTCCCTGATCTGAATTGGGAGCTGGTTCCACAGGAGAGGAGCCTGAAAGCTGAAGGCTCTGCCTCCCATTCTACTCTTACAAACCCTAGGAACTACAAGTAAGCCTGCAGTCTGAGAGCGAAGCGCTCTATTAGGGTGATACTACGAGGTCCCTAAGATAAGATGGGACCTGATTATTCAAAACCTTATAAGTAAGAAGAAGAATTTTAAATTCTATTCTAGAATTAACAGGAAGCCAATGAAGAGAGGCCAACACGGGTGAGATATGCTCTCTCCTGCTAGTCCCCGTCAGTACTCTAGCTGCAGCATTTTGAATTAACTGAAGGCTTTTTAGGGAACTTTTAGGACAACCTGATAATAAAGAATTACAATAGTCCAGCCTAGAGGAAATAAATGCATGAATTAGTTTTTCAGCATCACTCTGAGACAAGACCTTTCTGATTTTAGAGATATTGCGTAAATGCAAAAAGGCAGTCCTACATATTTGTTTAATATGCGCTTTGAATGACATATCCTGATCAAAAATGACTCCAAGATTTCTCACAGTATTACTAGAGGTCAGGGAAATGCCATCCAGAGTAAAGATCTGGTTAGACACCATGCTTCTAAGATTTGTGGGGCCAAGTACAATAACTTCAGTTTTATCTGAGTTTAAAAGCAGGAAATTAGAGGTCATCCATGTCTTTATGTCTGTAAGACAATCCTGCAGTTTAGCTAATTGGTGTGTGTCCTCTGGCTTCATGGATAGATAAAGCTGGGTATCATCTGCGTAACAATGAAAATTTAAGCAATACCGTCTAATAATACTGCCTAAGGGAAGCATGTATAAAGTGAATAAAATTGGTCCTAGCACAGAACCTTGTGGAACTCCATAATTAACTTTAGTCTGTGAAGAAGATTCCCCATTTACATGAACAAACTGTAATTTATTAGACAAATATGATTCAAACCACCGCAGCGCAGTGCCTTTAATACCTATGACATGCTCTAATCTCTGTAATAAAATTTTATGGTCAACAGTATCAAAAGCAGCACTGAGGTCCAACAGAACAAGCACAGAGATAAGTCCACTGTCCGAAGCCATAAGAAGATCATTTGTAACCTTCACTAATGCTGTTTCTGTACTATGATGAATTCTAAAACCTGACTGAACCTCTTCAAATAGACCATTCCTCTGCAGGTGATCAGTTAGCTGTTTTACAACTACCCTCTCAAGAATCTTTGAGAGAAAAGGAAGGTTGGAGATTGGCCTATAATTAGCTAAAATAGCTGGGTCAAGTGATGGCTTTTTAAGTAATGGTTTAATTACTGCCACCTTAAAAGCCTGTGGTACATAGCCAACTAACAAAGATAAGTTGATCATATTTAAGATTGAAGCATTAAATAATGGTAGGACTTCCTGGCAGCCTGGCAGGAATGGGGTCTAATAAACATGTTGATGGTTTGGATGAAGTAACTAATGAAAATAACTCAGACAGAACAATCGGAGAGAAAGAGTCTAACCAAATACCGGCATCACTGAAAGCAGCCAAAGATAACGATACATCTTTGGGATGGTTATGAGTAATTTTTTCTCTAATAGTCAAAATTTTGTTAGCAAAGAAAGTCATGAAGTCATTACTAGTTAAAGTTAATGGAATACTCAGCTCAATAGAGCTCTGACTCTTTGTCAGCCTGGCTACAGTGCTGAAAAGAAACCTGAGGTTGTTCTTATTTTCTTCAATTAGTGATGAGTAGAAAGATGTCCTAGCTTTACGGAGGGCTTTTTTATAGAGCAACAAACTCTTTTTCCAGACTAAGTGAAGATCTTCTAAATTAGTGAGACGCCATTTCCTCTCCAACTTACGGGTTATCTGCTTTAAGCTACGAGTTTGTGAGTTATACCACGGAGTCAGACACTTCTGATTTAAAGCTCTCTTTTTCAGAGGAGCTACAGCATCCAAAGTTGTCTTCAATGAGGATGTAAAACTATTGACGAGACTCTCTCTCTTACAGAGTTTAGGTAGCTACTCTGCTCTGTGTTGGTATATGACAATAGAGAACATAAAGAAGGAATCATATCCTTAAACCTAGTTACAGCGCTTTCTGAAAGACTTCTAGTGTAATGAAACTTATTCCCCACTGCAGGGTAGTCCATCGGGGTAAATGTAAATGTTATTAAAAAATGATCAGACAGAAGGGAGTTTTCAGGGAATACTGTTAAGTCTTCTATTTCCATACCATAAGTCAAAACAAGATCTAAGATATGATTAAAGTGGTGGGTGGACTCATTTACTTTTTGAGCAAAGCCAATAGAGTCTAATAATAGATTAAATGCAGTGTTGAGGCTGTCATTCTCAGCATCTGTGTGGATGTTAAAATCGCCCACTATAACTATCTTATCTGAGCTAAGCACTAAGTCAGACAGAAGGTCTGAAAATTCACAGAGAAACTCACAGTAACGACCAGGTGGACGATAGATAATAACAAATAAAACTGGTTTTTGGGACTTCCAATTTGGATGGACAAGACTAAGAGACAAGCTTTCAAATGAATTAAAGCTCTGTCTAGGTTTTTGATTAATTAATAAGCTGGAATGGAAGATTGCTGCTAATCCTCCGCCCCGGCCCGTGCTACGAGCATTCTGACAGTTAGTGTGACTCGGGGGTGTTGACTCATTTAAACTAACATATTCATCCTGCTGTAACCAGGTTTCTGTTAGGCAGAATAAATCAATACGTTGATCAATTATTATATCATTTACCAACAGGGACTTAGAAGAGAGAGACCTAATGTTTAATAGACCACATTTAACTGTTTTAGTCTGTGGTGCAGTTGAAGGTGCTATATTATTTTTTCTTTTTGAATTTTTTTGCTTAAATAGATTTTTGCTGGTTATTGGTGGTCTGGAAGCAGGCACCGTCTCTACGGGGATGGGGTAATGAGGGGATGGCAGGGGGAGAGAAGCTGCAGAAAGGTGTATAAGACCACAGCTCTGCCTCCTGGTCCCAACCCTGGACAGTCACAGTTTGGAGGATCCAAGAAAATTGGCCAGATTTCTAGAAATGAGAGCTGCTCCATCTAAAGTGGGATGGATGCCGTCTCTCCTAACAAGACCAGGTTTTCCCCAGAAGCTTTGCCAATTATCTGTGAAGCCCACCTCATTTTTTGGACACCACTCAGACAGCCAGCAATTCAAGGAGAACATGCGGCTAAACATGTCACTCCCAGTCTGATTGGGGAGGGGCCCAGAGAAAACAACAGAGTCCGACATTGTTTTTGCAAAGTTACACACCGATTTAATGTTAATTTTAGTGACCTCCGATTGGCGTAACCGAGTGTCATTACTGCCGACGTGAATTACAATCTTACCAAATTTACGCTTAGCCTTAGCCAGCAATTTCAAATTTCCTTCAATGTCGCCTGCTCTGGCCCCCGGAAGACAATTGACAATGGTTGCTGGTGTCGCTAACTTCACATTTCTCAAAACAGAGTCGCCAATAACCAGAGTTTGATCCTCGGCGAGTGTGTCGTCGAGTGGGGAAAAACGGTTAGAGATGTGCACGGGTTGACGGTGTACACGGGGCTTCTGTTTAGGGCTACGCTTCCTCCTCACAGTCACCCAGTCGGCCTGCTTTCCCGACTGCACGGGATCTGCCAGGAGGGAACTAACGGTGGCTAAGCCACCTTGGTCCGCACCGACTACAGGGGCCTGGCTAGCTGTAGAATTTTCCACGGTGCGGAGCCGAGTCTCCAATTCGCCCAGCCTGGCCTCCAAAGCTACGAATAAGCTGCACTTATTACAAGTACCGTTACTGCTAAAGGAAGCCGAGGAACAACTAAACATTTCACAACCAGAGCAGAAAAGTGCGGGAGAGACAGGAGAAGCCGCCATGCTAAATCGGCTAAAAGCTAGTAGCTACGCAACCTAGTGGATTCCTAAAAACACGCAAAGTGAATAATGTGTAAATAATTTAGAGGTGATTCAGCAGAAGGAGTGCTTTAGTTAAGGCACCAGACAGGCCATGAAGCAGCACAAGTAACGCACGGCAACAGCGAATGCACGACAACGGTGCAAAAATAAAATAAAAATCCACTAGACAGGCTGTGGAGCAGCACAGGTAACGCACGACAATGGCGGCAAAAAATAAAATAAAAATCCACTAGACAGGCTGCGGAGCAGCACAGGCAACGCACGACAACGGTGGCAAAAAACAAAATAAAAATCCACTAGACAGGCTGTGGAGCAGCACAGGTAACGCACGACAACAGTGGTAAAAAATAAAATAAAAATCCACTAGACAGGCTGTGGAGCAGCACAGGTAACGCACGACAACAGTGGTAAAAAATAAAATAAAAATCCACTAGACAGGCTGTGGAGCAGCACAGGTAACGCACGACAACAGTGGTAAAAAATAAAATAAAAATCCACTAGACAGGCTGTGGAGCAGCACAGGTAACGCACGACAACAGTGGTAAAAAATAAAATAAAAATCCACTAGACAGGCTGTGGAGCAGCACAGGTAACGCACGACAACGGTGGCAAAAAACAAAATAAAAATCCACTAGACAGGCTGTGGAGCAGCACAGGTAACGCACGACAACAGTGGTAAAAAATAAAATAAAAATCCACTAGACAGGCTGCGGAGCAGCACAGGTAACGCACGACAACGGTGGTAAAAAAAATAAAAAATAAAATAAAATAAAATAAAAATCCACTAGACAGGCCGTGGAACAGCACAGGTAACGCACGACAACAGTGGTAAAAAATAAAATAAAAATCCACTAGACAGGCTGTGGAGCAGCACAGGTAACGCACGACAACAGTGGTAAAAAATAAAATAAAAATCCACTAGACAGGCTGTGGAGCAGCACAGGTAACGCACGACAACAGTGGTAAAAAATAAAATAAAAATCCACTAGACAGGCTGCGGAGCAGCACAGGTAACGCACGACAACGGTGGTAAAAAAAATAAAAAATAAAATAAAATAAAATAAAAATCCACTAGACAGGCCGTGGAACAGCACAGGTAACGCACGACAACAGTGGTAAAAAATAAAATAAAAATCCACTAGACAGGCTGTGGAGCAGCACAGGTAACGCACGACAACAGTGGTAAAAAATAAAATAAAAATCCACTAGACAGGCTGTGGAGCAGCACAGGTAACGCACGACAACAGTGGTAAAAAATAAAATAAAAATCCACTAGACAGGCTGCGGAGCAGCACAGGTAACGCACGACAACGGTGGTAAAAAAATAAAAAAATTAAAAAAATAAAATAAAAATCCACTAGACAGGCCGTGGAACAGCACAGGTAACGCACGACAACAGTGGTAAAAAATAAAATAAAAATCCACTAGACAGGCTGTGGAGCAGCACAGGTAACGCACGACAACGGCGGCAAAAAATAAAATAAAAATCCACTAGACAGGCTGCGGAGCAGCACAGGCAACGCACGACAACGGTGGCAAAAAACAAAATAAAAATCCACTAGACAGGCTGTGGAGCAGCACAGGTAACGCACGACAACAGTGGTAAAAAATAAAATAAAAATCCACTAGACAGGCTGTGGAGCAGCACAGGTAACGCACGACAACAGTGGTAAAAAATAAAATAAAAATCCACTAGACAGGCTGTGGAGCAGCACAGGTAACGCACGACAACAGTGGTAAAAAATAAAATAAAAATCCACTAGACAGGCTGTGGAGCAGCACAGGTAACGCACGACAACAGTGGTAAAAAATAAAATAAAAATCCACTGGACAGGCTGTGGAGCAGCACAGGTAACGCACGACAACGGTGGTAAAAAAAATAAAAAAAATAAAATAAAAATCCACTAGACAGGCCGTGGAACAGCACAGGTAACGCACGACAACAGTGGTAAAAAATAAAATAAAAATCCACTAGACAGGCCGTGGAGCAGCACAGGTAACGCACGACAACAGTGGTAAAAAATAAAATAAAAATCCACTAGACAGGCTGTGGAGCAGCACAGGTAACGCACGACAACGGTGGTAAAAAAAATAAAAAAAATAAAATAAAAATCCACTAGACAGGCCGTGGAACAGCACAGGTAACGCACGACAACAGTGGTAAAAAATAAAATAAAAATCCACTAGACAGGCCGTGGAGCAGCACAGGTAACGCACGACAACAGTGGTAAAAAATAAAATAAAAATCCACTAGACAGGCTGTGGAGCAGCACAGGTAACGCACGACAACAGTGGTAAAAAATAAAATAAAAA
Organism: Thalassophryne amazonica; assembly: GCF_902500255.1. NCBI lineage: Eukaryota > Metazoa > Chordata > Actinopteri > Batrachoidiformes > Batrachoididae > Thalassophryne > Thalassophryne amazonica. The sequence goes on from NC_047121.1 coordinate 42,637,806, forward strand.
TCCACTAGACAGGCTGTGGAGCAGCACAGGTAACGCACGACAACGGTGGTAAAAAAAATAAAAAATAAAAAAAATAAAATAAAAATCCACTAGACAGGCCGTGGAACAGCACAGGTAACGCACGACAACAGTGGTAAAAAATAAAATAAAAATCCACTAGACAGGCTGTGGAGCAGCACAGGTAACGCACGACAACAGTGGTAAAAATAAAATAAAAATCCACTAGACAGGCTGTGGAGCAGCACAGGTAACGCACGACAACAGTGGTAAAAAATAAAATAAAAATCCACTGGACAGGCTGTGGAGCAGCACAGGTAACACACGACAACGGTGGTAAAAAATAAAATAAAAATCCACTGGACAGGCTGTGGAGCAGCACAGGTAACACACGACAACAGTGGTAAAAAATAAAATAAAAATCCACTGGACAGGCTGTGGAGCAGCACAGGTAACACACGACAACAGTGGTAAAAAATAAAAAAATAAAAAAAATAAAATAAAAATCCACTAGACAGGCCGTGGAACAGCACAGGTAACGCACGACAACAGTGGTAAAAATAAAATAAAAATCCACTAGACAGGCTGTGGAGCAGCACAGGTAACGCACGACAACAGTGGTAAAAAATAAAATAAAAATCCACTAGACAGGCTGTGGAGCAGCACAGGTAACACACGACAACAGTGGTAAAAAAATAAAAAAATAAAAAAAATAAAATAAAAATCCACTAGACAGGCCGTGGAACAGCACAGGTAACGCACGACAACAGTGGTAAAAAATAAAATAAAAATCCACTGGACAGGCTGTGGAGCAGCACAGGTAACACACGACAACGGTGGTAAAAAATAAAATAAAAATCCACTGGACAGGCTGTGGAGCAGCACAGGTAACACACGACAACAGTGCTAAAATAAAATAAAAATCCACTAGGCAGGCTGTGGAGCAGCACAGGTAACGCACGACAACAGTGCTAAAAAATAAAATAAAAATGCACTGAACAGGCTGTGGAGCAGCACAGGTAACACACGACAACAGTGGTAAAAAATAAAATAAAAATCCACTGGACAGGCTGTGGAGCAGCACAGGTAACACACGACAACAGTGCTAAAATAAAATAAAAATCCACTAGACAGGCTGTGGAGCAGCACAGGTAACACACGACAACAGTGCTAAAATAAAATAAAAATCCACTAGGCAGGCTGTGGAGCAGCACAGGTAACACACGACAACAGTGCTAAAATAAAATAAAAATCCACTAGGCAGGCTGTGGAGCAGCACAGGTAACACACGACAACAGTGCTAAAATAAAATAAAAATCCACTAGACAGGCTGTGGAGCAGCACAGGTAACACACGACAACAGTGCTAAAATAAAATAAAAATCCACTAGGCAGGCTGTGGAGCAGCACAGGTAACACACGACAACAGTGCTAAAATAAAATAAAAATCCACTAGACAGGCTGTGGAGCAGCACAGGTAACGCACGACAACAGTGCTAAAATAAAATAAAAATCCACTAGGCAGGCTGTGGAGCAGCACAGGTAACACACGACAACAGTGCTAAAATAAAATAAAAATCCACTAGGCAGGCTGTGGAGCAGCACAGGTAACACACGACAACAGTGCTAAAAAATAAAATAAAAATCCACTGAACAGGCTGTGGAGCAGCACAGGTAACACACGACAACAGTGCTAAAATAAAATAAAAATCCACTAGGCAGGCTGTGGAGCAGCACAGGTAACACACGACAACAGTGCTAAAAAATAAAATAAAAATCCACTGGACAGGCTGTGGAGCAGCACAGGTAACACACGACAACAGTGCTAAAAAATAAAATAAAAATCCACTGGACAGGCTGTGGAGCAGCACAGGTAACACACGACAACAGTGCTAAAATAAAATAAAAATCCACTAGGCAGGCTGTGGAGCAGCACAGGTAACACACGACAACAGTGCTAAAATAAAATAAAAATCCACTAGGCAGGCTGTGGAGCAGCACAGGTAACACACGACAACAGTGCTAAAATAAAATAAAAATCCACTAGGCAGGCTGTGGAGCAGCACAGGTAACACACGACAACAGTGCTAAAATAAAATAAAAATCCACTAGGCAGGCTGTGGAGCAGCACAGGTAACACACGACAACAGTGCTAAAATAAAATAAAAATCCACTAGACAGGCTGTGGAGCAGCACAGGTAACACACGACAACAGTGCTAAAATAAAATAAAAATCCACTAGGCAGGCTGTGGAGCAGCACAGGTAACACACGACAACAGTGCTAAAATAAAATAAAAATCCACTAGACAGGCTGTGGAGCAGCACAGGTAACACACGACAACAGTGCTAAAATAAAATAAAAATCCACTAGGCAGGCTGTGGAGCAGCACAGGTAACACACGACAACAGTGCTAAAAAATAAAATAAAAATCCACTGAACAGGCTGTGGAGCAGCACAGGTAACGCACGACAACAGTGCTAAAATAAAATAAAAATCCACTAGGCAGGCTGTGGAGCAGCACAGGTAACACACGACAACAGTGCTAAAATAAAATAAAAATCCACTAGACAGGCTGTGGAGCAGCACAGGTAACGCACGACAACAGTGCTAAAATAAAATAAAAATCCACTAGGCAGGCTGTGGAGCAGCACAGGTAACACACGACAACAGTGGTAAAAAATAAAATAAAAATCCACTGGACAGGCTGTGGAGCAGCACAGGTAACACACGACAACAGTGGTAAAAAATAAAATAAAAATCCACTGGACAGGCTGTGGAGCAGCACAGGTAACACACGACAACAGTGCTAAAATAAATAAAAATCCACTAGACAGGCTGTGGAGCAGCACAGGTAACGCACGACAACAGTGCTAAAAAATAAAATAAAAATCCACTGAACAGGCTGTGGAGCAGCACAGGTAACGCACGACAACAGTGCTAAAATAAAATAAAAATCCACTAGACAGGCTGTGGAGCAGCACAGGTAACACACGACAACAGTGCTAAAATAAAATAAAAATCCACTAGGCAGGCTGTGGAGCAGCACAGGTAACGCACGACAACAGTGCTAAAAAATAAAATAAAAATCCACTGAACAGGCTGTGGAGCAGCACAGGTAACACACGACAACAGTGCTAAAATAAAATAAAAATCCACTGAACAGGCTGTGGAGCAGCACAGGTAACGCACGACAACAGTGCTAAAATAAAATAAAAATCCACTAGGCAGGCTGTGGAGCAGCACAGGTAACACACGACAACAGTGCTAAAAAATAAAATAAAAATCCACTGAACAGGCTGTGGAGCAGCACAGGTAACGCACGACAACAGTGCTAAAATAAAATAAAAATCCACTAGGCAGGCTGTGGAGCAGCACAGGTAACACACGACAACAGTGCTAAAATAAAATAAAAATCCACTAGACAGGCTGTGGAGCAGCACAGGTAACACACGACAACAGTGCTAAAAAATAAAATAAAAATCCACTAGGCAGGCTGTGGAGCAGCACAGGTAACACACGACAACAGTGCTAAAATAAAATAAAAATCCACTAGACAGGCTGTGGAGCAGCACAGGTAACACACGACAACAGTGCTAAAATAAAATAAAAATCCACTAGGCAGGCTGTGGAGCAGCACAGGTAACACACGACAACAGTGGTAAAAAATAAAATAAAAATCCACTGAACAGGCTGTGGAGCAGCACAGGTAACACACGACAACAGTGCTAAAATAAAATAAAAATCCACTAGGCAGGCTGTGGAGCAGCACAGGTAACACACGACAACAGTGGTAAAAAATAAAATAAAAATCCACTGAACAGGCTGTGGAGCAGCACAGGTAACACACGACAACAGTGCTAAAATAAAATAAAAATCCACTAGGCAGGCTGTGGAGCAGCACAGGTAACACACGACAACAGTGCTAAAATAAAATAAAAATCCACTAGACAGGCTGTGGAGCAGCACAGGTAACACACGACAACAGTGCTAAAATAAAATAAAAATCCACTAGGCAGGCTGTGGAGCAGCACAGGTAACACACGACAACAGTGGTAAAAAATAAAATAAAAATCCACTGAACAGGCTGTGGAGCAGCACAGGTAACACACGACAACAGTGCTAAAATAAAATAAAAATCCACTAGGCAGGCTGTGGAGCAGCACAGGTAACACACGACAACAGTGCTAAAATAAAATAAAAATCCACTAGACAGGCTGTGGAGCAGCACAGGTAACACACGACAACAGTGCTAAAAAATAAAATAAAAATCCACTGAACAGGCTGTGGAGCAGCACAGGTAACACACGACAACAGTGCTAAAATAAAATAAAAATCCACTAGGCAGGCTGTGGAGCAGCACAGGTAACACACGACAACAGTGCTAAAAAATAAAATAAAAATCCACTGGACAGGCTGTGGAGCAGCACAGGTAACACACGACAACAGTGGTAAAAAATAAAATAAAAATCCACTGGACAGGCTGTGGAGCAGCACAGGTAACACACGACAACAGTGCTAAAATAAAATAAAAATCCACTAGGCAGGCTGTGGAGCAGCACAGGTAACACACGACAACAGTGCTAAAATAAAATAAAAATCCACTAGGCAGGCTGTGGAGCAGCACAGGTAACACACGACAACAGTGCTAAAATAAAATAAAAATCCACTAGGCAGGCTGTGGAGCAGCACAGGTAACACACGACAACAGTGGTAAAAAATAAAATAAAAATCCACTGAACAGGCTGTGGAGCAGCACAGGTAACACACGACAACAGTGCTAAAATAAAATAAAAATCCACTAGGCAGGCTGTGGAGCAGCACAGGTAACACACGACAACAGTGCTAAAATAAAATAAAAATCCACTAGACAGGCTGTGGAGCAGCACAGGTAACACACGACAACAGTGCTAAAATAAAATAAAAATCCACTAGGCAGGCTGTGGAGCAGCACAGGTAACACACGACAACAGTGCTAAAATAAAATAAAAATCCACTAGACAGGCTGTGGAGCAGCACAGGTAACGCACGACAACAGTGCTAAAATAAAATAAAAATCCACTAGGCAGGCTGTGGAGCAGCACAGGTAACACACGACAACAGTGCTAAAATAAAATAAAAATCCACTAGACAGGCTGTGGAGCAGCACAGGTAACACACGACAACAGTGCTAAAAAATAAAATAAAAATCCACTGAACAGGCTGTGGAGCAGCACAGGTAACACACGACAACAGTGCTAAAATAAAATAAAAATCCACTAGGCAGGCTGTGGAGCAGCACAGGTAACACACGACAACAGTGCTAAAAAATAAAATAAAAATCCACTGGACAGGCTGTGGAGCAGCACAGGTAACACACGACAACAGTGCTAAAAAATAAAATAAAAATCCACTGGACAGGCTGTGGAGCAGCACAGGTAACACACGACAACAGTGCTAAAAAATAAAATAAAAATCCACTGAACAGGCTGTGGAGCAGCACAGGTAACACACGACAACAGTGCTAAAATAAAATAAAAATCCACTAGGCAGGCTGTGGAGCAGCACAGGTAACACACGACAACAGTGCTAAAATAAAATAAAAATCCACTAGACAGGCTGTGGAGCAGCACAGGTAACACACGACAACAGTGCTAAAATAAAATAAAAATCCACTAGGCAGGCTGTGGAGCAGCACAGGTAACACACGACAACAGTGCTAAAATAAAATAAAAATCCACTGGACAGGCTGTGGAGCAGCACAGGTAACACACGACAACAGTGCTAAAAATAAAATAAAAATCCACTAGACAGGCTGTGGAGCAGCACAGGTAACACACGACAACAGTGCTAAAATAAAATAAAAATCCACTAGACAGGCTGTGGAGCAGCACAGGTAACACACGACAACAGTGCTAAAATAAAATAAAAATCCACTAGACAGGCTGTGGAGCAGCACAGGTAACACACGACAACAGTGCTAAAATAAAATAAAAATCCACTAGGCAGGCTGTGGAGCAGCACAGGTAACACACGACAACAGTGCTAAAATAAAATAAAAATCCACTAGGCAGGCTGTGGAGCAGCACAGGTAACACACGACAACAGTGCTAAAAAATAAAATAAAAATCCACTAGGCAGGCTGTGGAGCAGCACAGGTAACACACGACAACAGTGCTAAAATAAAATAAAAATCCACTAGACAGGCTGTGGAGCAGCACAGGTAACGCACGACAACAGTGCTAAAATAAAATAAAAATCCACTAGGCAGGCTGTGGAGCAGCACAGGTAACACACGACAACAGTGCTAAAAAATAAAATAAAAATCCACTGAACAGGCTGTGGAGCAGCACAGGTAACGCACGACAACAGTGCTAAAATAAAATAAAAATCCACTAGGCAGGCTGTGGAGCAGCACAGGTAACACACGACAACAGTGCTAAAATAAAATAAAAATCCACTAGACAGGCTGTGGAGCAGCACAGGTAACGCACGACAACAGTGCTAAAATAAAATAAAAATCCACTAGGCAGGCTGTGGAGCAGCACAGGTAACACACGACAACAGTGCTAAAAAATAAAATAAAAATCCACTGAACAGGCTGTGGAGCAGCACAGGTAACACACGACAACAGTGCTAAAAAATAAAATAAAAATCCACTGAACAGGCTGTGGAGCAGCACAGGTAACACACGACAACAGTGCTAAAAAATAAAATAAAAATCCACTGAACAGGCTGTGGAGCAGCACAGGTAACGCACGACAACAGTGCTAAAAAATAAAATAAAAATCCACTGAACAGGCTGTGGAGCAGCACAGGTAACACACGACAACAGTGCTAAAATAAAATAATCAATCATCATCAATCAAATGACAAGAACCTATTCAGGCCTTATATAACTGCTATTAAGAACTAATATGAAGTCATACAATTCACCACTTTGTTGGTCACATGACCTTTGGTACTGGGAATTTTGAAAGGTCATACTTAAGATCATAAGTATTTGCCTCCATATATAGCCAATATTCATTCATTCTCTATACCTGCTTACTCCCATCAAGGGTCACTGGGGGCTGGAGCCTATCCCAGCAGTCACAGGGTGTGAGATCAGATTTTAAGGTTCTGCTGTTAACCTATAAAATTATTCACGGACTAGCACCGCCATACTTAGCTGACCTAATTAAAGCCTGTGTACCGGCCCAGCACCGATTTTGGCCTCCCTTCACTGGCTTCTTGTTCTGTGAGGTCTGATTTTAAGGTTCTGTTACTAACCTACTGACCTAGCACCTCCCTAATTAGCTGACCTAATTACACCCTAAGTGTCAGCCTGTGCTTTGCGTTCTCAGGGCGCAGGACTACTTTGTGTCCCTAGGGTGAAAAAAAGTCTGTGGGTAACAGAGCTTTCTCTTATCATGCCCGTTCTGTGGAATGATCTCCGTCATGAAAAAAGTCAGATTCTGTAGAGACTTTTAAGTCCAGACTTAAGACGTACTTATTTTCCCTTTCGTATGGCTAGCATACTGGCATAGTATGATACTATGCTTCCTACCCTTTTAAATTCATTTTATTCGTTAAGAGAGCGGGTCACGGCCTCAACTTTACCTAATGTCTGGGTCTTTTAGTAAAGCTTAGGGCTAGTGGCCAGCGATCACCTGTCTCTCTGCCACCTGCTTCTGTTTTTTTGCCTCTCTCTTTGAGGTGCGGCTCCATCCAGGAGTGGAAGTGGGTGTCTTCTTCTGCAAGCCTCCTGTCCTGTACTCCAGCATGGGCTCCCAAAATTTCCTGTATATCTGTATTGTGAAGTGTGTCCGTAGCATGGCTCAAGCAGAGAGTCACCCCTTTGAGTCTGGTCTGCTTGAGGTTTCTTCCTCAAATCATAAGAGGGAGTTTTTCTTTACCACTGTCAACTGTGTGCTTGCTCTAGGGGATTATAAGGTTAGACCTTACTTGTGAGAAGCACCTTTGTTGTGATTTGCGCTATATTTATGAAATAAATTAAAATGAAATTGAATTAAATTAATAGGGTGAGAGGCAGGAGACACCCTGGACAGGACATCAGTCTATCACAGGGCCCCATACAGGCACTTGCATGCACACCTATGGTATAACCAAGCAAGACTGGCCAGTGTCCTGCACGTAGCAGCTTACCTTAGCATGGCACAACGCCACAGCATGAACCAAAAACACGGCTCGTTCCACGCTTTCGGGAAAGGAAACGTGCTTTATTGTGAATTTTCTCCTGGCCACACTAAAGGAAAGGATAAAATCTGTAGTTAGATCCATGTTTTGAAGACCATTTTCACCCTGTGCTGAACTTCACTGCTGTTGGCTCGAGAAGCACTATAAAAAATTCTCTCAATTTCCTCCTCAAAATATTATGTTTATAAAAATGTCCACCTAATAAGCAACACTACTCGTTTTAGTACATCCTCGTAAAACACACATTTTAACCACTTTGAAGTATTTACTGTCAAAGTCCACAAAAAACACTGATTTCACATTAAAAATTCCATTTTTCCCCCATTCATTTCAACAGAGGCCCTCGAGGGCTGTTATCATACATGATGTCATCAAGGTCCACATTCCTCATAGCTTGACGTTTCTGAGCATTTATTAGCAGCAAGTGAAATCAGGCTAATCTCCCCATGTTTATGACTTAATTTCTCAGGGCACATGGCACCAAAAATAAAATGCAATTCATCAATATTTTTATAATTCTTTGTTTACTTAGAATAGTCCAACATTTGACATTTTATTTTGCTAGTGATACACACTTTGCCCTTGGGGGAATCCACACGAACAAGGGGAAACTATGCAAACTGCCCACAGAAAGGACCAAGTGGGAAGCAACCCCAGGACCTTCTTGCTGTGAGGCAACAGTGTTAACCACTAAGCCCCCGTTCCACCCTTGTAGTCAATATGATTTCATTTTGTCACTTCATGCCCACACCCCAGCCCAGTAGGTGGCAATAATATGCCAAGAGTTTGATGTTAACCACTGAACATGTTATAAGGATAAGATAAGATCAGCTTTATTTATCCCAACGGAAATCATTTTCCTAGATTGCGGAAACAGTAAACGGTGAACTTTGTTTGTTATGTATTCATTCTGCAGAAGGGGGAGGAATTATACAGTGTAATTGCCACAGGTAAGAAAGACCTCCTGTGGCATTCTGTGGTGCACCTCAGTGGTCTCAGTCTATGGCTGAAGGTGCTCTGACAGGATGTCAGTGTGGCATGCAGGGGGTGGGAGGTGTTGCCAAGGAAGCTGAACAGCTTCCTCGGCATCCTCCTCTCTGACACCTCCACCGTGGACTCCTGCTCAACCGCAGGACAGAGTCAGCTCTCCTGATGAGCTTGTTGAGTCTGTTCATGTCAGCTGCCTTCAGCCTGCTGCCCCAGCACACTACAGCATAGAAGATGATGCTGGAGACCACCGAGGGATAAAACATCTATAACATATTGTTGTCTATGTTGCCTATGTGGATACCCAGGTACTTATAGTAGTTCACAATGTCCACCTCAGTTCCATTGATGGTAACTGGGTTTGGACGGGTCTTCCGTCTTCTGAAGTCCACCACCACCTTCTTCGTCTTAGATACGTTGAGCTGCAGGTGATTAAGTCCACACCACTCCACAAACCTGTCCACCACACTCCTGTACTCAGTGTCCTGGTCACTGCCAATGCAGCCCACAATGGCAGAGTCATCCGCCTGTGAGGTAGTTGGTAATCCAGGCCACCAGTTGAGCCTCCACCTTCATGTCACGTAGCTTATCGCTAAGATAGTCAGGATGGTGTTGAATGCACTGGAGAAGTCAAAGAACACGACTCTCACAGTGCTGCCTGCCTCCTCGAGGTGAGAATAAGCTCTGTGCAGCATGAAGATGATGGTATCCTCCACTCCCCTGTTGGGCTGGTAGAAGAAGAGCAAGCAGAAACCACAGAGAAAAGAGAAAATGTCCAAAATATTCAAGAGGGTCTGGCTGCAGGAAAAACCCTCTGAACCAGATTGAAGGTGTTTTTGTTGTTGTTTGTTTGCTTGTTTCAGCACATTAGTGGAGGTCACTTTTCCGGACCAGTGGAGCTCCACTTTCTGCATCAAGACACTTCTAAATTTATGTTTGGCAAAACGTTCAAGACATGGAATTCTAATGAGAAGGTACATTTTATCTTCACCCTATGCACTGCCACAAATACAGAGTATTGTAATCAGCCCTGTGTGTGTGTGTGTGTGTGTGTGTGTGTGTGTGTGTGTGTGTGTGTGTGTGTGTGTGTGTGTGTGTGTGTGTGTGTGTGTGTGTGTGCGTGTGCGTGCGTGTGTGTGTGTGTGTGTATACACAAATAACTAAAAACACGGCTGGACAGAATTTAACCAAACATGGATATTTTACTGGGGTTAGTGTCTGCAAATGATTAACTTTTAGAACAGATTGGTCAAAAGGTTAAGGTGCAGCAAAACACTGCCCAAAAAACATGGTTACCATAAACCTCCACTTCCACTGCCTATGTGACTAGAGATGTGATCAAAAGCTCATATTGATCAGTAAAACATTTGTGATCAATTGGTGTCAATAATTTCATGATGAAGCACAAAACACTTTACTCAACTACGTGTGGTCCATCAAAGCTCCCTGCATGTATACCTGACCGTACGTATTCAGAATTCATCATAATATATACTAATATCGCAATGTGGTATGCATCAGAATGCACATTAGCGCTATTGTACACTAAGGGCCAGATTTACTAAGATGGGGTGGAGACAATTTTGCAGGCAGTGGTGGGCACACTTCCGATAATCCGATAACAGATAATTATCGAAGATAATGTTTTCATTATCGGATTATCTTTTTAGATAAATTTAAAAACCATCATCGGATTAATTATCTTCCGATGAATTACCGTCCGATAACTTTTAGACCAATAACGTACTAAACTAAGATGAACAGTGAAAAACGTTTTTAAAACTGTTAAAGCTGTTGAGACCTACCTGTTAAAAGTTTCCTAATAAGCATGTTGTTCTACCCTCTGCAATCAGAAACCACTCTAACGTCTATAAGCAAAGGAGAACTGGTGACCAAAAAACAATCATTTTTTTTAACACCATACTAATATAAGCGCAATGTCACCAAGTCATCCAGAGGCATACATGTTTAACTTATGGTTCAAATTTTAACCACTCATTTTAGACAAGTTATTTCAAATTATTGTCATGTCTGAAGTTTATAAAGTGAAAATGTCAGATATATTTTTTCGTTTTAAAGTAATGTGCTAATTTTTAAGGTTTTGTGAGCACATGCTGTGCCAGGCAGCAATGCATTATGGGTAGCATAAGGTAATCTCAGACGTTCACGACAGGACAAATGCATTTCAGACACTCTGTTCAGGGTCAACAGATAACAGCATTAAACTCTAGTGCCTAAAACTCTCGTGAATATATTCTCTGGGTTTATAGACGTTAGTGTATTTGCATTTGTTAAATTCCACGCATCTTAAATGTAGACACGGATTATCTGGAATTTTGTTTGACATTTTTTCAAGGCCGCTACTACCATCTACTGGCCAGGAGTGTTCATGGCAGTATTAAACGTCTGGGTACATGGCTGCTCTCAAAGTGTTGGTATTGTCCATTGTCCAGGTGCTTTTTGTGTGAATATATGTTAACTTTGTATTCTAAAACTACGGTTAGAAGTAATTCCGACTCCTTATCGGTCCACACGAACGAGGTTGACGCCATGTTTTTAGTTTTTGTGGAAGTGAGGACAAGAGAATAAGGCTCCTGATTGAATAGAATTTTAATCAGTACCGCCACCCAAAGGTTTGGCAGACTAATTACAACACATTTATACGGTTCGATGTGGATGGATTTTTTTTTTAAACGATGTAGTGTGGATGAAGTTTTTTCCCCAAACTGAAAGGGTAAGATATTCGGTTTTACAAATACCCGACAACATGTGTACATGGCCTTATGTCTGTGAAAGGCACTATATAAATAAATTTACTTACTTACTTACTAATATTGAGTGCACCTTTTACAACATCATAAAAGTTTTAAAACATGCAATTGCGATGACACTTCCAGGGCTCTGTAAAAATGCCTGTTTTTACAAATAAAAATGGAATATTTTACAAAAGCACATTTATCTTTAAACCAACACACGACACACGTCACATTAACGTGTTGGTTTATATAATGGATTACTGAACCAATCACTGTTTAGCACTTTTACCCAGAATGCTTTGCGGTCTGTGTTTGTTACAAAACCTCAGAATTAGTGCCTTATTCAACATTAAAAGATATATGTTATATTTTAACTTGGTACAAATGACAGAACTGACATTACTGGAGTTATTCTATCAGTATTTCAAAAAACCATAAGTTAGTATGACTTTATTTTTCAAGACCTCCACCTGACCGGAGTGTTGAAATTGATAGAGGTCTGGCTTTATGGCTGTTCTTGGTGTGCCTCTGTGGTGGGAGCGCTGTTGTAAGCAAGAGTTTCCAGCAGGAGCAGAATTTTGAAAGAAAAATGATTATGATTAGTAAAGAGTTGATTTTGTGGGTGTTCTCAGGATTTGTCTGTGCTGCTTCCTGCAGGGGGCAACATGGTCAAACATTCTTGCTTATTCTTCAGGTCTTTTACCGCTTTCGATGTTTTCAAAAGTGATCGTGTTAAAAATCAATTTCAGCTCTTTAGTAACTGCAAATGTCCCATAGACAACACCGGAATTTATCGGTTATCGATTATCTGTAACTTCCGATACATTTTTGGGTGGTTTATCGGTTTATCTTTATCAAAGATAACTTTTCGGTTATCTTATTATCTGTTATCGAAGTTAATTTTTTGGTTATCTGTGCCCACCACTGTTTGCAGGTGATTTACTAAGAGTACATCTGCAGTTGATAGTAGGCAGTGACATGACACAGACAGAAGTATGTAAATGAAGATTTTAGCCGTTAATGGCTGTAAGCACAAAATTAAATGATATCAGGGACTTGTAGCTATACCCTTAGTTACACATGAATTCTGCAACATAAGTAAGCATGCTCAAGATGGGCAATAAAGGAAACACAAAGAAAGAAATGCACACAGGCAGCTTTGTGCAGTTCTCTGTGCATTCCACCGGCAGAACGCAGCACAATTATTCACCAGTTTGCTAAAATGCCATGGATAGAACACTCATTAATTGACTGAAATAGGGGGTTGTTTGTGTTTGTTTGTTTGTTGTAATAAGGTGTACCTCATCCAGTGCCCAACAGGATAGGCTGCAGCTTCCCCATGAATCTTAACTGGAATATGCTGATATGGAAAATTAATGAATGAATAAAGGAAAATGCACTATATGCGCTATTTTGCACATCTGATAGACGTTATCCTCATTGTGGACTGTTATTAACTCGGGATGCAGGTGTATTTGTGAGTGCAGTGGTGTTTACACGTTTTTACTAGGGAGGGGTATTGATAAGATTTTATCAATATCGATGCCATTATCGATTCCGCTTATTGATCTGATTCCTTATCGATACCTCTTGTGAATTTTCTGTGTACTAAAAGTAGGCTTTACAGGTTTTCTATGTCAACACTATTTTATTGAGTCTTAAAGTAAATAAATATGAAATTGGTCACTGGATCCTTGATCTCTGGACATAAATAAAAATAAACAAAATCTGTAGTTTTAGTCAAAAGCATTTCCTTTCAGACATTAATGGCATAAATGTCACTCCATACCTCTGAGCTGAGCTCAGCTGGCTGCTGCACGTCAGCATCAATGTAATTCATAAAGAACGAAGGACGTCTCATTTTGGGTGGAAAAAAACATTTTGGTCGATTGTAGTTTATTGTTTGTATTACAACATTTGGAAAGAGGTGTCATTTGATTTAAAAAGGCAATTCGCTTTGAAGTTATTAATTCCTACCGGACTCTAATGTGACTTGCAAAGACCAGCGCAGCATTTGGAGCTGTGCAAACGGAACGGAGGATGATTCCCGTTTCTTGCCTGCAACAAGACAAGAGTCCCAGTTAGTGACTTTAATCTACACAAAGGTCACTCACAATTGACATCTTTAAATGGCTTTGAGAGGAGTTAAGAAGTGGACTTGTCACTTCTTAAAAGCAGCAACGCAGAGAACCAACACTCTGAAGGGAATAAGGGAATTGTCAAGCAAAAAGGCTATTGATGTTGGTGGATCGAATCATTTCTTAACGATTCTCTAAAAGAACCGGTTCTTGATACCCAACCATAGTTTTTTACACATGCAACACTTTTGTAAATCAGGCTCTATACCTTTAATTCAGGTCATTTGATCATCTGCAAATATAAATGTGGCATCTGATGTAATATGTTTACAATACTAAAAACAAACGCAATATACACTCACCGGCCACTTTATTAGGTACACCTGTTCAATTGCTTGTGAACACAAATAGTTAATCAGCCAGTCACATGACAGGAACTCAATGCATTTAGGCATCCAGACGTAGTGAAGACAACTTGCTGAAGTTCAAACCGCACATCAGAATGGGGAAGAAATTTAAATGACTCTGAACATGGCATGGGTGTTGATGCCAGAAAGGCTGGTGTGAGTATTTCAGAAACTGTTGATCTATTGGGATTTTCACGCAAAACCATCTGTAGGGTTTACAGAGAAGAGAAGATGCCTTGTTGGTGTAACAGGAGAATGGGCAGACTGGTTGAAAGGGCGGCTGCGTGATGCTATCATGTCAATATGGACCAACATCTCTGAGGAATGTTTCCAACACCTTGTTGAATCTATGCCATGAAGAATCAAGGCAGTTCTGGAGGCAAAAGGGGGGTCCAACCCAGCACTAGCAAGGTGTACCTAATAAAGTGGCCAGTGAGTGTATGTGAAAGTGAGATAGTAAGGCTCAACATAAAACACTGTCAAAAACATGTGCAAACAGTGGGAAAATATCCACGAAACAGGATCATTATGCAAAGGCAACAGAAAACTGGTTCTGATGATAAACAGACCGTCATATCTCCATAACTGAGCCAGAGGGCAACACGCTCTGTGACATCCATCTTCTTTAAGTAACACCGCTCATAATGACACCGCACATGGTGGGAGCAAAGCACACACACACACACACACACACACAGACCAACATATCATCATAATCACAAATGTAGACCACACAGCGTTAATATTCTCAGTCTCCTTCTGTCTAACAAACACAGCAAGAAGCACACTCTCGCAGAAAAATCTCCTCCTATTTAATACAAGCGGGTTAATGCCAGAAGCAAAGCAAAAACCATAATCGTGAGTGTGTTTAACAGCAGTATGACAGGCGGATGCTGCTTCACTGTAAGTAAAGAACATGTAAATAAGCAGGCTGAATTATTCAAGGCCGGGACCGGCCCTCGCTTGCTCTGCTGCAGGCACGCTGGGATAATCTTCTGAAGGGAACGGACAAGAGTGGGAAAAAAATGCCTGTCATCAAGGTGCACATAGTCCAGACCGAAAACTGAGCCAAGAAGGAGTTTGTTCACACAATGTAGCTAATTCACGTGACACGATTTTGAATTTCAAATTTGTTTTAAGTCGTGGAAATCCACATGTGGTGTCCACAAGGCTGTGGCTCAGCTCAGAGGAGGCACAGTGGATGTATTTGTGCTTGTGGGATGGTGGAGAAAAAAAAGAATACTTTAGTGTACAATGTGACCAGATGTTGGGGAAAAAAGAAAAGGGGAAGAGAGGATTTGTTCTCCGTGTAAATACAGAAACTGTTTTAAAATGTTGGAAGTGCTGGAGAAACTATAAATTGTAAACACCTGTCCTGGCTAAAACTGAGAGATTTATGACTCAGACACCAGATCAGTATCAGCACCACGGTACGAATTACAGGGGTCTGACCTCCCCCCTTCCCCAACATCAATTAAGACTTGGACCCCTTGAAGAGGTAAAAACAACATTTTGAGCAGGAGCGATGTTCTAAACATTAATGTATCCTTCTTAACTGTAATTATTTTTCTGGTATTTATGCCTGGAACAATAAATGGACTGCATTTATATAGCGCTTTTCCATCTGCATTAGACGTTCAAAGCGCTTTACAATTATGCCTCACATTCACCCCGATGTCAGGGTGCTGCCATATAAGGCGCTCATTACACACTGGGAGCAATAGGGGATTAAAGACCTTCATAGGGGATTAAAGAATCCAAGGGTTAACCGGTTAAGTGTGATTGTTTTTACAGTAGAAGGTTGCCAGTTCAAAACCACCCCTGCTCATTCTCCATCTAATGTGGAGTTGCGCCAGGAAGGGCATTAGGTGTAAAATTTGTGTTCTAGTTAGCACCCTCCTAATGACAGGGCAGCTGTCCCTCATAACGATGGGACTGACGCATCTCCTGACGACTCTCCTGATGACGTGAATGACTCATTACCATGAACAAAAGATTGAAACTGCTTAGACCTGAGTACCCCATTGTAAACAGGGGACAAAGCGTGTCTCAGACCCCCTCCCCGGTTAAGACTGGGTTTCATTTTAGCTGAGGAAGCTTCTGCGATTTGAAGTGAAACGTCCTCGCATCAAGCAACCCAGTCCAGTCAAAGATTTAAGCTTCTCTACTCCTTTCTGTGATATTTTCATCGGCCATCTTGGGAGAACGTTTGTCTCCCACTGCTGCACTAAGAACAACACAAAGATCCACAACTCAATTCTACAACTGTCAGATCAATTTACTGAATAAAACCCACCATCTGATGGCTGTGGAAAATATTACAAGACTACAAACCACAGGTTCCAACAAGATGCTACATTACATTTCGTTTATTTTGTTGACACGTTTATCCAAACAGACTTACAAGTGAGGAATCACAATCAAATTGCAAACTGACTTTGTTGTCTGCACTTTTTTCATCTTAAACTTTGTTTCATACACTCTCTTACCATTTCAATGCCCTAAGCATTTGGTCGCCGCTCCGGTTCTGGTTTGCTTGAGGTTTCTTCCTCAAAAAAAAAAAAAAAGGGAAAGGGAGTTTTCCTTACCACTGTTGTCTATGTGCTTGCTCAGGGGGGTTGGTAAGCTTAGACCTTACCCATGTGAAGCACCTTGGGGTGACTTTGTTGTGATTTGGTACTATATAAATAAACTGAATTGAAAATTACAGTTCAAAGGAGTTGCTATATATTATACAGTAGCAAGAAAAAGTATGTGAACCCTTGAGCTATTACAAGTCTTAATTTTGAAGTGACATTAAATTTAAAAAAAAAAAGCAGGTTTCTATATATAATTTTTCTAAAATAATGCCCTTTAAACTCACAGTGAAAACTAATCTCTACAATATGACATAGCTGAAATAGAAATACAAAAACCAAAATAATGGCATGTATAATGTAATTGTACCCTTTAGTGTAACACAAGTAAATCATCTTTTTTAGAGCCAGGTTTTTTTCTTGTACTGTCTTTTTCAGACAAGTCAGGCGGATGGATACGTAAACACTTCCAAATTACTGATTATGTCTTGAACGTCACTTACATCAATCTCAAAGAAATACAAACAGCATTGTAGTGGTAGATTTGTCTGGAGGAGGCAGTTTTCAAAAACTGAGTAACTGTGCGAGAAACAGATGAGTGAGGAAAGCCACCAAGACACTCATGACAATTCTGAAGATGTTATAGGCTTCTGTGGCTCTGATTGGAGAAACTGTGCATAGCGCTAGTTTGGTATTTTACTTTAACACTCACAGCTTCATAGTGGAATGGACCAGAAAATGATTTTCATTCAAGAAAACAGATCACATCTCAGCTTGCATCTCCCATGTGTGTTTTGGCAAACTGTAGCTGAACCTTCATCTTCTATGTAAAAAAATCCTCCTCTATACCACTTCCTCATGTAGCTGTCTAACTAGATAATAAGATAAACTAACAACCACGGGGTCAAACATGATGCACACAATGTGGGCAAATACGTAATAAAACATAAAAGAGAATGGGAAACTAAAACCAGAATCAAAGAATGGATACGTGTGGCTGGGGATGATACCAAAACTTTATCATCTGTACTGCAGATTAGTGATGGCAAACTCAGAGCACCATTCCAGAAAGTTTTGAAACTTATCAGAAAGACATCACATGCTGAAGTAAATGCAACCTCATGATGTCATTAACTGTTTTGGGGAAAAAAAATATTTTGAAACATTCAAAGCTACAGTTAATGCGATGTCTGTGGTCTGCAG
The DNA here is from genome assembly GCF_902500255.1 of Thalassophryne amazonica. Taxonomy (NCBI): domain Eukaryota; kingdom Metazoa; phylum Chordata; class Actinopteri; order Batrachoidiformes; family Batrachoididae; genus Thalassophryne; species Thalassophryne amazonica. The sequence continues at coordinate 42,655,986 of NC_047121.1, forward strand.
ATTTTGTGAATCTGAACTATTCAGGAATGGATCCCGCGCCATATCCAAATTGTGCTACTGTGCCAAGACTCCTAAAAGTGCACAAAGTGGTGGTTTGGAAGCAGACGTATTGTTCAAATTTACAAACTTTTTATGGATTTTAGAAAAATTACATGCTAAACCAGACCCTAATGGTAATCCTATGCTTACAGCTAGTGTTCCACTGGGCTGTGATTGTTGCCAAGTAGTTGGAGATACAAATTTGTGAGAAAACACCCAAATCAGCAACAATTTTTGCATGGAATCACGCTGAAAACAAGGCCATGACCAAAGCTAGAGAAAGGAGTGTCAGAATCGAAAGAAAAAGGAAGGTTGTGTCACCACCCTCTCACAAAGTTGTCCTACATTTTGCGAACTTTCTGACTCATGGAACTTAATTAAGAATGGTTCATAATGGATTCAAGACGCCCGTGACAACTCTCTTGAAAAAAAATTTGTCGCATAAATTTTTTGAACATGTTCAAAATTCCAATGACACGAGAGCGAGACTCTGCGACTCCCGCGAACATTTTGAGACATTTTAGAAAATCCTTCACAGATGCAGTTCGGAGTTTGTCACCAATCGTCGCAGCCCAGTGAGATACTATCTTAAACCATTAAGATCAAATAATTTGCAAAGTTATGGAGATAGGTTTCAAGCCTTGTTCCAACACTAGAAGCACGTCCAGAAATGGCGGAGTGCATGAATGCTTTACTTGCTTCAGTAACTGAGCTATTCCACAGAGCACCATTCCTTCGCGTTTAATTCCCAATCACAAATCGGGCCGCGTTTTGAAATATCATCGTAACTTCTTGATACAACTTTGTCAATCTTGAACAAACTTGGTATACGTAGTAGTTACAGCCGTCATCGGGCTCAGATTTGAAATCGGGATCCAGCTTTTGAGCTGTTCAAAAATTTCATCCCGATTCTCTAAATCATTGATAGTACATAGTAGTTTGAAATTCTTTAAATGGAGTCTTCATAGAGACTACAGCTTGAAACTTGTTTGATCATGCTCCATCAGGGTCAAAATTCAAAGCTGAGGCAGTATTTGTTGCAGTTTTTGATCATGTCCAGGACAAGGCTGGAGCTCCTTTCTTTCTTTTTCAGGCGGGCTGCCAGGTCTGCACTTTATAAGTCAGCCAGTTGCAAGATCTGCACTTTATAAGACAGCCTGTTGGGAGGCAAGCTGGTAGAGGTGGGCAATACCGGGAATTTTGGTATTGATCTGATACCAAGTAAATACAGGCCCAGTATCGCTGATATCGATACCGATACCGATACTTTTTCATATTTACTATTTCATATTTCATGTGCTATAGACTTAGACTGCTGGGGGGTTCCCATGATGCACTGAGTGTTTCTTTCTCTTTTTCCTCTGTATGCTCATTTAATCATTAGTGATTGATCTCTGCTCTCTTCCACAGCATGTCTTTTTCCTGATTCTCTCCCCTCAGCCCCAACCAGTCCAAGCAGAAGACTGCCCCTCCCTGAGCCTGGTTCTGCTGGAGGTTTCTTCCTGTTAAAAGGGAGTTTTTCCTTCCCACTGTTGCCAAGTGCTTGCTCACAGGGGGTCGTTTTGACCGTTGGGGTTTTTCTGTAATTATTGTATGGCTTTTGCCTTACAATATAAAGTGCCTTGGGGCAACTGTTTGTTGTGATTTGGCGCTATATAAATAAAACTGATTTGATTTGATTGAAGCTTCATAGATCCAAAGGATCCAAAAGACCTAGGATAGAATTTTGCCAAACATTGTATGTGACAACAAAATACTTTATTTATCACATCAACATTTTTGTTTAAAAAATATCACTCAACACAACTTAAAACAAAATCTCCTGAGGTAGAGGCTGACTCGAGGAGAGGGCCAGGCTGAGCCTACCTGCATATGGCTGTTGGCTGGCGCCGCTGAGCCACGTGATGGCGCAACAACAAAAGACCAGAGGGGGGAGGGTGCGCTGCTCTGTGTTGTGTGACACAGCGCAGCGCCTCTCTTACAGAGAGTAGACTTTGATGAATCTGCGTGCGCAGCAGTCAGTGAGTGCGGGAGAGAAAAAAAGCTTGAGTATCGATCTTTTCACATGAGAATCGTTCAATATCAATACCAGCGTTGGTATCGATATTATCAATATTAGAATCGATCCACCCACCTCTACAAGCCGGATTAAGCCATTTCATCCCATTTTTGTACTTTTTTTGTATGGTGGGCAGTCGTGATAGAACAGCGCCCTGTGAAGTAACCCTTTAACAGGTAGGAATATTCCTCTACTGAAGGCAAACAACTGGCAGAATGAAGAAAATCACATTTGAATGGCTATTTTTCATCTTATCGCATTTTTCATTTTATCGCATCTTTTATATATTGGGAATAATTTGACAGCAACATTGGGAAATTTTATCCAAAATCTGGTTAGTTTTCTTCATTTTGAGACAAATAAGAAAAAAGGTGGAGGTACACACAGATGAAATGGACAGATGAAGAAATGCTGAAACATTTTTTCTAGTTTGGGCAAAACCCTAAATGCATAATACCAACACAGTAATAAGGCAGAGTGAAGTCTGTTTGTTGCACAGTGGAAAGAGTCACAGACACATGTGTCAGCTCAGTGTCTGTAGCTACCAAACATAAATAATTACTTACAAAAGCTTTTAACGAGAGGCTTTGAGAGATCTGAACCCAATAGGGAAATCACAGAAACTGAAATTGTGCATGAACACACACAGACAATTACTGGCTGAGTGACTAAACACACATCATACACTCAAACTCAAAATACACCTTCATCTTTAACCAAAACTCATTTGTTACGCTGTTTTCCACTGATGGGAACGATCACGTTGACTGGGCTTCATTTAAGAAAGGTGTGTTACTGTACCAAACAGACACACACACACAGTGTTGTTTCACTGTGTCTGTACTAAACATCTGCAATAACAAAGCCTGGAAAAAAAACAAAAAACAAAACCCACTGCAGAACCACAGGAAAAAAAAAACAAAAAAAAACACACACACACACACACACACAGTCAGCTTTGGTTTCTCAACATCCGCCAGTTAAAATATGTCTCTCACTGTGTCTCTTTTCCACTTGTGCGTGTGATTAGTCGAAACATGTTGAACACAGTGGGAAAAACAAACAAACAAACACACACGCACGCACGCACGCACGCACGCACGCACACACACACACACACACACACACACACACACACACACACACACACACACACACACACACACACACACACACACAAATGGCCTGACAGAGAAGAGGCGAAGCTGGACTCAGTGCTGACCACCAGCGGCAACAACGGGAGGTGCAACGGCAACCACAGGACTGTTAATTTGATGGTTTTGGGTGGTTGTTTTTTTGTTTTTTGTTTGTTTGGCAGAACTGTGGTAAAAGTCCTATTTCTTAATACACTTATGTCATGTGTTGTTTCCACATGACTATAAAACAACTTTATGTGCAATAAAAGAAATGACTTCATATCTATAAAAATGTTTGTTTTTATTGTTGAGAGGAGATCAAAACTGCATCTCATAACACTTATTTTCCAATTGTTTTGTTTGAGTCTGGACTCTTTTTTAGGATTATGGATATGATACATTTGGAAGATGTTTGAGAACTTTTTCAAGTTTTGTTGTTGTTGGTGTGTGTATGTGTGCGGCACACATAGACTTTGACATACAGGGAGTGACAAACACGACTGAACACTTTAGTAATAGTAGTAATAGTAGTAAAGGGAAGAGACACTTTTGTGCTCCAGAATTGAGCCAAACTTGGCACAATGTACTTTGACATGCAGGGAGTGACAGAGGCTATTGAACACTTTAGTAATAGTAGTAGTAGTAAAGGGAAGAGACACTTTTGTGCTCCAGAATTGAGCCAAACTTGGCACAATGTACTTTGACATGCAGGAGTGACAGAGGCTATTGAACACTTTAGTAATAGTAGTAGTAGTAAAGGGAAGAGACACTTTTGTGCTCCAGAATGAGCCAAACTTGGCACAATGTACTTTGACATGCAGGGAGTGACAGAGGCTATTGAACACTTTAGTAATAGTAGTAGTAGTAAAGGGAAGAGACACTTTTGTGCTCCAGAATTGAGCCAAACTTGGCACAATGTACTTTGACATGCAGGGAGTGACAGAGGCTATTGAACACTTTAGTAATAGTAGTAGTAGTAAAGGGAAGAGACACTTTTGTGCTCCAGAATTGAGCCAAACTTGGCACAATGTACTTTGACATGCAGGGAGTGACAGAGGCTATTGAACACTTTAGTAATAGTAGTAGTAGTAGTAACAGTAGTAGCAGTAGTAGTAAATGGAAGAGACCATTTTGTGTTCCAGAATTAAGCCAAACTTGGCACAATATACTTTGACATACAGGGACTGACAGAAGCTATTGAACACTTTAGTAGTAGTGGTGGTAGTAGCAGTAGTAGTAAAAGGAAGAAACACTTTTGTGTTCCAGAACTGAGCCAAACTTGGCACAATATACTTTGACATACAGGGACTGACAGAAGCTACTGAACACTTTAGTAGTAGTAGTAGTGGTAGTAGTAATAGCAGTAGTAGTAAAGGGAAGAGACACTTTTGTGCTCCAGAATTGAGCCAAACTTGGCACAATATACTTTGACATGCAGGGAGTGACAGAGGCTATTGAACACTTTAGTAGTAGTGGTGGTAGTAGCAGTAGTAGTAAAAGGAAGAAACACTTTTGTGTTCCAGAACTGAGCCAAACTTGGCACAATATACTTTGACATACAGGGACTGACAGAAGCTACTGAACACTTTAGTAGTAGTAGTAGTGGTAGTAGTAATAGCAGTAGTAGTAAAGGGAAGAGACACTTTTGTGCTCCAGAATTGAGCCAAACTTGGCACAATATACTTTGACATGCAGGGAGTGACAGAGGCTATTGAACACTTTAGTAGTAGTAGTAGTAGTAGTAGTTGTTGTTGTTGTTGTTGTTGTTAAGGGAAGAGACACTTTTGTGCTCCAGAACTGAGCCAAACTTGGCACAATATACTTTGACATGCAGGGAGTGACAGAGGCTATTGAACACTTTAGTAATAGTAGTAGTGGTAGTAGTAATAGCAGTAGTAGTAAAGGGAAGAGACACTTTTGTGCTCCAGAATTGAGCCAAACTTGGCACAATATACTTTGACATGCAGGGAGTGACAGAAGCTACTGAACACTTTAGTAGTAGTAGTAGTGGTAGTAGTAATAGCAGTAGTAGTAAAGGGAAGAGACACTTTTGTGCTCCAGAATTGAGCCAAACTTGGCACAATATACTTTGACATACAGGGACTGACAGAAGCTACTGAACACTTTAGTAGTAGTAGTAGTGGTAGTAGTAATAGCAGTAGTAGTAAGGGAAGAGACACTTTTGTGCTCCAGAATTGAGCCAAACTTGGCACAATATACTTTGACATGCAGGGAGTGACAGAGGCTATTGAACACTTTAGTAGTAGTAGTAGTAGTAGTTGTTGTTGTTGTTGTTGTTGTTGTTAAGGGAAGAGACACTTTTGTGCTCCAGAACTGAGCCAAACTTGGCACAATATACTTTGACATGCAGGGAGTGACAGAGGCTATTGAACACTTTAGTAATAGTAGTAGTGGTAGTAGTAATAGCAGTAGTAGTAAAGGGAAGAGACACTTTTGTGCTCCAGAATTGAGCCAAACTTGGCACAATATACTTTGACATGCAGGGAGTGACAGAAGCTACTGAACACTTTAGTAGTAGTAGTAGTGGTAGTAGTAATAGCAGTAGTAGTAAAGGGAAGAGACACTTTTGTGCTCCAGAATTGAGCCAAACTTGGCACAATATACTTTGACATGCAGGGAGTGACAGAGGCTATTGAACACTTTAGTAGTAGTAGTAGTAGTAGTAGTTGTTGTTGTTGTTGTTAAGGGAAGAGACACTTTTGTGCTCCAGAACTGAGCCAAACTTGGCACAATATACTTTGACATGCAGGGAGTGACAGAGGCTATTGAACACTTTAGTAATAGTAGTCAGAGGTGGGACGAAATCACCATCAAGTCTCTCTCGAGTCATGAATCAGCAAGTCCCAAGTCAAGTCTCCAGTCAACTTGCAAACAACTGGAGGTCATTATGACATGAGGCTTGACTTGGGACTTGCTGATTCATGACTTGAGAGTGACTTGATGTTGACTTTGTCCCACCTCTGGTAGTAGCAGTAGTAGTAGTTAAGAGAAGAGACACTTTTATGCTGCATCATTTGTAAGTGTCTAAAAGGTTGGTGTCATACTTTTCCACTGGCGGTTCTACATTGAATTACTCCCCAGGGAAGAACCCCTCCGAGAACCCCCCCCCCCAAAAAAAAAATCCACAAAGAGCCATTTTTATTATAACATTAAGGTGCACAATCTCTTCCTACCTCCAACACTGCCAAAAGACAATGAGGCAATTCTGCACAAAACAGTATAAGATATCAGAACTTAAATAAATATACACTATACACATAAAAGTGGCAAATAAACAATCTAACTCATCATTCAGATGGGAAAAAAAAAGATATATATTTTCAATAACAAATTATGCTGAGGCAGGTTTAGCAAGCATAGTAGCAAGAAGGCTAACAAACGTAAGAGTTATACCACCAATTAACATCAGCCCTTCATTCATGACAGGGAAACCTGAGAGGGACGTCTGTGAGTAGAAGCTCCAATATCAGATTACTTCGTCAAGGGATAATGGTTTGTTTGAAACACTGAGCAGAGGCAATAAACTCGTACATACAAACATAACACATTAAGACACACACACACACACACACTCTTGGTTGATGCACACAGTAAATTAACCTTTTCAACATTTTTTTTTATCAGTTAACCACAACAAGCAACAGATCCATGTACAGGTACCATCACACACACACAAAATCAAGCAAACACATACACGCATACACTTACATGAAAATGATGAAGTCGGCTTCCATCCCACACGGCTGACTTTATTTTCCCAAATTTTTTCGTCTGTTGGGATCTGAAGGGAATCTGTACATCTTGAACCCCTTGTTATGTCTATTTGTGCATCCGAACGTACGTACAACAACCTGGTGTCACAGACTGAACGTTCCCCCCTAAAAATTGGTCCGCCCTGCCTTCACTGCGCATGCGTCATTAGCCGCGGTTCAAGGATTATTACCTCGTTTCTGCTTAAAACTGCACTCGTCATCATCTGTTTCAGTGACAGATATCTGAAGCTTTTGTACAACAATAATTTCCACATAAATTCAGCATTATTTCATCATAAAAGATGGAGGAAGTGATCAGAGCACCGCGGCTACACAAGCTGCTAGCTGATGTGTTCACTGCGCGTCGGTCATTTTAGAGTCACCGATTATCGCCTCGTTTCTGCTTAAAACTGACTTAGAATGATTTAAGATGTTTTACCTTGTCATCTTATGGTTAATAATCACATTAATACATTTGATCACTTTGCGTGAAGAGACTTTGTCTCAGATGAACAGCTGAGCTCTGAAATGACACATGCAAAGTGGAGGCAGGTCGGACCAATGTTTAGGGGTGGACCGTTCAGTCTGCAACACCAGTGTTTTCAATGAATAAATAAAATATAAGAGGCCTTACAGAGACCTGCCACTGACATCATGGTGCAGCTCTACTCTGATTGGCTGTCACTCCCGCCACTCAAAACAAAACAGATCATATTGAAACAGAATGTGACTTTTTAACCTCTTACAATACCTCTTAAAATAGGTCAAGGTTAGCCATCTTTGAACTTGTCCAAGGTCTGTGTCTCAAGAACATTCCCTGTGAATTTGAAGACTCTCGCAGTAATAGGGCTGGAGTTATGCTGAGCACAGACAGACGGACAGACAGAGGCAAAGTCTTTGCAATACCTGATGGCCGTATTTGGTGGCCTTAAATGGCCTACCAGTGAATGCAAATTTGGCCCGAAGCCAGCACCACACGTCACGTGACCTTTTTTCCACCTCGTCATGTTGCTACTCTCTGTGTAAAGGGACTCTACCCCTGTGCACGCATGCCACCCCCCTTCACCTTCTAACTACTTCTCTGCACCATCTCAGCAAGCAGGGATGGCTGCAGCTGCAGGGGGTGCCAATATGCCAATTCCCCACACAGTGATATGAAAGCCCCTTTGCGGTGCAGATGATTTTTTTTAAGTGCTCATGCTGTCCTCTGTGTGTCATGAAAAATGCCACCCTGGGCGGCTGCCCAGTTCGCCCGCGTCAGAAACCACTATTGTACTCTATCCTCTTCTTTTTCCTTTGAACTTTTTACCTCTTAATTTTGTAAGTAATAGTAGCAGTAGTAGTAGCATAATAGGAGTAGTAGCAGCAGCAGCTGTGCCTTCTTGGAGCAGCTTTATTAACGCTTTAACGGTTCGCTGGAATCCGGGATAGTTGGGAGGTGATAGCTTTGTTGGTGAAGATGAAGTTTTCATTTCAGTCTCTGAATCAAACCTGCCCTGAGGCGGGTAACCAGCTAGTACAAAATAAAACAAAAGAATCTTCTATATTTGGATAGCTGCATGTTGTTGTTTGCTACTGAATTTTGGCATAGTTAAATAGAAATGTAAAGCTAGATATGCAGGATTTTTTATCTTAAAATCTGACAGTTTACAGATACTGGAGTATTTTGTTTTTCTTGTTATTCAAACAAAAGTTTGAATAATAGGGGATTTTGAAATGATATTTTACATACATACACATTTTACATAAAAAAGATGTTTGTGAAAATTGGTTTCTCAATTCATTTCTTCATCATTCTGTCTTTAAATATAATGACAAGAAAAAGAAAGTAAGCCCAACAGGCCAGTGCTTATCCGTGCATACAGTACTGTGAAGCAAATGAGAGTCCACCACTTCCCTTGGAAGGGACATAAACAGGTAACCTGATGGGCATACCCGGAATCAAACTTCAGTCTGTATGTTTGTGATCCATCTCCTAACTCACAGAGATAATAAAAAAACTCACCTCAGATAGCACCAACCATGGTTAGTGGTATATAAATGAGAGGTTTTATATATTTAAAAATGATTATTATGAAGGAGTGCTTACATCCATTCATGGCTAAAGATGGGAGTAGACAGCAGCTTTGTGCCAATTTGTACAATGTCCTGACTACTGACATTGAGATTTATAAAGGAAAACCATTCTTATCCATAGATTTATAACAACTGTGAAAAATAATGTGCACACACATTTCTTCCTTTGTGTCTAAGCACCATTTTAATGGTGAATCTACACTGAGTTTTATGGACAATTTCACAGACTTTGACCAGAAACAATGTATGGTAACATTCAAATTTCATACTGTGATTTGAAGAAATCAGGACACTTTGTCTAAGTAAAATAAAAATATCTGTCAACAGAACAAGCAATCTGACATACGAGTAACATTAAATATCTTGCCATATGATAACTGAGTATAACTTGCCTTTCAGATTATTTCTTTTACAAAGATTGCAATACCATGGTAACTGATCAGTATAGTTTCTTACACTTAAGATAACAAAATTAACCCACTTGAGCAATTTAACAGGAACAATGATCGATGTTTAACAGTTAATCCAGAAAACAGTGCATTTAGTCTTATCCACTTTCCATCAATATTGTCTTCACTTTCACAACATGTGGGTGGAAATATCGTGGAAAAGCATAAACCTGCAAATGGACTAAAGGGTAAAGGAACAACCTTGTGAATGGAGCAGTCTAGGATTGATCCCTGAGCAGGCAGGAAAATGTGGGTGGGGGAGGTGAAAGAGCACCGCTTCTCTTGCTCTAATTACCACCACTAAGGTGCCCTTGAGCAAGGTCCTTAATCCCCAAGATGCTCCCGATGTGCTATTGAGGATCTTGAATGGCAGCACCCTGACATCACTGTGTTAAGGTTAGTGTATAATTACAGTCTGCTTACCACATGTCGAAAGAAATGTCCTGTGGGAGAAAATGATCATGTAGATTATTACCAAACTTGCATGATTTAATACTAACTCACAAACATGTTGGGCTGTTTCTGTCCTCAATGTGAATTATTGGCAAACGGTGTAAAAAAGCAACAGCAGAATTAGTTTTGGAACCACAGCTATTTGAAAATTTCCATATCCCATTCAGTATTCACTAACCAACAAGGAGGCGGCACAGACACTTCTATGGGATATGAATTTGTCAAAGCAAAAGCAAAGTTGCTTTTCTGATAAATCTGGTAAATCAAAGTTAATCACTACTGTATCACTTCATCCTCACTGTGTGCTCTTTTTATTTGGTGAGTTACAAGGGGACAGCATTTATTGTTTTTGAGTTATTGCTCCCACAAGCTGGCTGTGATGGACAAACCCATGCAACCACTCACACACTCATCTACAATTTTGCTGAACAAGACCTATACCATTACCAGGGGAATAATATTAATGAAAAAAATACATAATTTAATGAAATGTGTGACTGCTTTCAACTTTCAAAATATGTCATTATTTAATGTTATAATATATATAGTGACCTGGATCATATTGGGATTGTACTACTGGACAAAACTCCTGGAAGTGTGCAAAGCAGTAGTCTGGCAGCAGAAGCATTATTCTTATTTTCAAATGTTCTACATATTTCACAAAAATTTCAACTTAACCCAAACCCTTAACCTAATCGCAGCCGTAGACGCACACCATTTAAAATCAAATAATTTACAAGGTAGCTGAGCCATCAGGTTTAGAGCCTCATTCTGACACCGGATGCGCACAGCACCCTTCCAGAAATAGCGGTCACATTTGGAAGTAAAACAAAAATGTGTCTTTTCCCCTGCAGTTTGCAAGAGAGAGACAGAGTATTGCCTTGATAGGTAATCGGTTGTTTTAAAGAAGAAGAAGAAAAAAACTCAAATTAAGTTTTTGTTCCTTGTTTGCACTTGGGGTCACCACAGCAAATCCGAGGTGGATCTGCATGTTAAGTTTTACACCGGCTGCCCTTCCTGACACAGCTCCACATTACATGGAGAAATGTGGCAGGGGTGGGGTTTGAACTGGGAACTTTCCATACTGAAACTAAAGGCACTAACCACTTGTCCACTACAGGTGGGCGGCTCGATCCTAATATCGATAATATCGATACCAACGCTGGTATTGATACTGAACGATCCTCGTGCAAAAAGATCAATATTCACGCATTTTTTCTCTCTGCGCACGCAGATTCATCAAAGTCTACTCTGTCTGTAAGAGCGCTGTGTCACACAACACAGAGCAGCGCACCCTTGTATTGTGGTTTGTCAGCCCTCTACCTCAGGAGATTTTGTTTTAAGTTGTGTTGAGTGATATTTTTTTTCAAACAAAAAATGTTGATTGTGATAATAAAGTATTATGTTGTCACGTACAATGTTTGGCGAAATTCTTTTGGATCCTTTGGATCTATGAAGCTTAAATATGAAAAAGTATCGGTATTGATACTGGGCCTGTATTTACTTGGTATCGGACCAATACCAAAATTCCTGGTATTACCCACCTCTACTGCACAGTGGTTGTTTTTGTTAGTGGCCAATCAGCTTTCAGATTCGGGCAACACCTTTATGGCTCCGCCGCTCCATAAAATTTTATTGCACGATATTTATTTATTTATTTAAAGATAAAGGTTACTAACCACAACTTCCACAATTATCAGTATTTTTCCATATAATACAAATTGATAAAATTAATTTGTTTGTCGGTTGTGATTGAGTTGAAGGAGGCGGTGCCAACCAAAAAAAATGTTTTGTTTTGTTTGTTTTGTTTTGTTTTTTTACTCTGCTCCGTTTTACTCGGTTTTCAACGACGGAGAGAGAGAGAGAGAGAGAGAGAGAGAGAGAGAGAGAGAGAGAGAGAGAGAGAGAGAGAGGTTGAAACGGCAGGATTCGCGCTGCATCCTGGGTACAAACTCCAGTGGCGATGCAGTGAGTTCGTCGTGTGATTGTGAAACCAAAGTAAAGTCACCGGAGGAGGCTTCGTCTTCACAATGCGCCCGTTACGGTGCTGAGCGCTCGCGGTTTGCCATGTATCAACTTTGCCGGTCGTCTGGAAGCGAAATGAGCCAGTGTTGAAGCCGAAAACGAGCCACCGTCGTCGGAGCGGCAGAGCGAGAATGAAGAAGCCGAGCGCCGTGCTCCCCGCCGTGGGCTGGACCGGAGAATGGTAGCGCGCTGTGGGAACCGCACTGCGAAGGAACATGGTCGAGAGGAGCAGCAAATTCTTGTTGATCGTCGTCGGATCCGTGTGTTTCATGCTGATTCTCTATCAGTACGTGGCCCCCGGGGTGATCACTTTCGGCTCCCCGCACGGTTATTTCACGGAGGAGGACGAGGGGGACATCTTCCCCACTCCGGACCCTCACTACGTTAAGAAATACTACTTCCCCGTCAGGGACCTGGAGAGGACCATCGACTTCCAAATCAAAGGGGAGGACGTGATCGTCTTTTTGCACATCCAGAAGACCGGCGGGACTACCTTCGGCAGACACCTGGTCCAGAATGTCCGCCTGGAGGTCCCCTGTGACTGCAGACCGGGCCAGAAGAAGTGTACCTGCTACCGGCCGAACCGGAAGGAGACCTGGCTTTTCTCGCGGTTCTCCACCGGCTGGAGCTGCGGCTTGCACGCCGACTGGACCGAACTCACCAACTGTGTGCCGGGAGTCATCAACAAGAAGGAGAGCAAGCTAAAAAATCAAAGGTAAGCACAAATTCCCCGGAAAGTTCACTCAAGATCATCATCGAGAAGCTACCTTGAGTTGATGACACCGTGTAAAACTGATGTCAGAAAATCATCATCTCCAAACACACATAATCCATCGTATTACTGTGTAATATATTCTAAAATATCAATCTATTTAAAACAACTTCCAACTCCGAGGGTGACATTTGTCTTATTTTTCAGATCAGCCATAAATGCCTCAAAGGTTCACCAAGTGGTTGTTTAAGTAATTAAAATAGAATTAATGCTCTGAATAAATCCAAGCTATATCATATATTCCCACTTTTATAATGTAATTTCTTCTTACATACCTCTGATTTTTGGACCAGCCTTTAAATGCTTTAAAGGTGTCATAGAATACAAGTTAGCTCAAATCCAGATGATCTTGACATGGCAGCACAGTTGGGTCAGCAGGCTAAAGTCGATACCAATTGTACTGGGCTAACTCAGTGGATTAGTTGGGAAATGTTAGGAATGTTATTTTCAAAGTAGTAATAAGTCCTATACAAGCCCACCCCAGTATAAATTGGGGATATGATAAATGGACTGCATTTATATAGCGCTTTTCCATCTGCATCAGATAATAATGCCTTTACAAATAATGCCTCACATTCACCCCAATATGAGGGTGCTGCTTACTACACACCGGGAGCAATAGGGGGTTAAAGACCTTGCCCAAGAACCCTTAATGGTTTTCCAGTCAGGCTGGGATTTGAACTGAGGATCTTCTGGTCTCAAGCCCAATGCCTTAACCACTAGACCATCACCTCCCCAATCTACTACTCTCTGGACAGGATACTAGTCCATTGTAGGTTGCTTCCGCAGGTAAGGCCAGTACCCACTTACTGCTTGGGGGACCATGTCCGCTGAAGCATATACTGCTTTCAGAACCCTCTGAAGCTCGAAAAGACCCAACATAAAAAAAAATCCCTATTTCCAGAAAAAGCGCATTCATGAGATTACCCTGGGGACAAATATGGAACAACTAGTTAGTTTATCACGGTAGAACTAGGCTATCATAATTTTTAATGAAATTATGAAATCAGATGCTTTTGCTGATGTGTGGTGCTGCTAACTCAACTACGTAATTGTACATAGAATGTGAATATATTACATTGCTGTAATGTCTTTTTAACATTGTTGTCTAACCAGTCACAAATGCAACTGCCATGACTGTGAGGTAATTTCCTCACGAGTTTCTGAGGGAAAACTCCAGCCCGAAAGAGCGTTCAATACCGACCTTTCCTAACCCTAACCCTTTTCAAAGATTATAGTAAGTCCCTTCGGATGCTCCCTTGTTTTGCACTCAGGGTCGCCACAGCAAATCCAAGGTGGATGCCCTTCCTGACGCATTTCTCCGCATTACATGGAGAAATGTGGCAGGGGTGGGGTTTGAACCGGGAACCTTCTGCACTGAAACAAAGATGAGTCAAAGATGATAAAACTCCTAATTCACAAAGTTACCTGTGTGACTCAGATATTATCAATACGTTTTTAAAATATATTTAAATCATACTTGTAACTGATGCCAACTAATCACCTCACTGTGAATATAAGACCAGGGCCAGCCTTTTTATTAAATACTTTTCAATCTGCAAATTCTTCTGGTTTTGTGGAACTTTAAATTTCTAAAATTGGGTAAGCCTTAATATTATTAATAAAACTTGCTCTGACAGTACCTTTCAGTTCAGAAACTTAAGTAGTTTTATTACAAATATTAGGACAACTGATTACCGGGTGCTAATCAATTTATTAGCTCAGGTCACTAATGTGTCATAAAAGGTTGGGAGGTGAAGTTGACACATGGGTTTGAGCTAACTGACTCCCATATTAAGATAAGATAAACTTTATTGATCTCACATATGACTTTTCAACAATCTAATATAGATTACTAATTGTGTTAAAGACATTTGAAAGTTTAGGCAATGAATTGGGACATGATATAAAAAAAAAAAACTGGTTTTCAGGTCTTGTTTCTATGGCTGTTGCTTTAAATAGAAAGAAACTGCTCTTTACCACACCCCCACATATGGGTGAGAGTGTCCCACTCTATCCCACAGACAGACTGCATGAGTGCACATTTCTGAACATCTGTGATGCTTACAGCAGAATAGTTTCAACATGAACAGTGTGCCGTCATAGAATCGTGGGACGCTGAGGATGATTAGTATGAAACACCGACTGTATTTAACTGTAAAGGCTTAATAAAACCGATTTTGCAAACTATGGAGCTTTGAAGTAAATCTAATGATAATTTATAGAGTCATGTATTCCTGACCCTCTACCCTCAGCCCCAACCAGTCCCAGCAGAAGACTGCCCCTCCCTGAGCCTGGTTCTGCTGGAGGTTTCTTCCTGTTAAAAGGGAGTTTTTCCTTCCCACTGTCGCCAAGTGCTTGCTCACAGGGGGTCGTTTTGACCGTTGGGGTTTTTCTGTAATTATTGTATGGCTTTTGCCTTACAATATAAAGCGCCTTTGGGCAACTGTTTGTTGTGATTTGGCGCTATATAAATAAAATTGATTTGATTTTGATTTGATTCATAATATAAATGAAATCACTCGCGGATACCAGAAAGGGTTCAATATAAATATTGTCTGACACTGTAATGTTGTATGTCATTTTTATCTCAACTCCTTCAGACAGGATTTGGCATAATTTAAAATTAAATAAGAATGTCATGGATACTGTGCACCTTCCAGAAATAGTGGCGTCATAATAGATGGTGAAAGGCGCTGTCAAAAATACCACCTGAGCTCAGCACAGCCCGACAGTTGTTGATAGGTGCCAGTATCAGGGTGCCAAGCCACTGAATCAGATACTGATAAACACTGGGATTTATGTCAGGCTGGGGACTGTTCAACCAGGCAACATTTTCTCAATACAAGCTTTCCAGACATGACGTGCATTCTTATTAAGTTATAACCCATTTCTTTAACGTGCCTCCCCATTGTTGTTGCCGGCGTATTGCATTTCTCGCCCAGACATATCGACGGCTGTATCAGCTTCCATTTCGCTACACCCTTGTGGTTAAAGGGCTTGTTGAATGTGTTCAGTGGCTTTTGTACTGCCCACGCATGTGCAATATTTTATTTTGGAGATGAACGATCAATAGGACAAAAGAGCCCCCCCCCCAACTCTCTGCCTATCTGTGCAGCAGCCAGGCTTGGTGGAGATGTCAGGCCGGCTGCTCTGCTTCCCATGGTTGCTGAAACTGGGGATCAGAGGTGCAGGCTGGGCTGGGCTGGCTGCAGGGGGGTGGGCCCTGCAGGGGTTTGGCTCCGTTCTAATCCGGGTGATTATTACTGCTGGGATACACACACATGCACACGCACACACACACTGGCCCTGGTATTTGCTGCTGGCATCAGTCCTGACTCCCGTGGTTTCCCTTGGTCAGAGGTGATAACGTGTCCAGCCGTTCTGCATGGTGGGCCCAGATATCACAATGAATGCAGGATAAACGGCCTTTCATCACTTTGTGAGCACTGTTTCAAACACTAGGTTTGTGTGTATATTTGAGTGTGTGGGTATAAGCTAAAGGAGAAGCAGAAATGGTTCAACAAAACCAGAGAAGAAGAGCGAGATCTATGTGCATCTTTTGCCTCTAGTGTATTATAAGTGTCCGACATCTTCTAACCACAAAAACAAAGAACTATATGTTTAATAGCACCTTGAAGAAAAGCACTTTGCATTTCATACTCAACCTTACTTCCAAAAACAGAAGTGACTCTCTGCAACAATGAGCTGTGTAGAGAAACTAGAAGTGCACTTCCTCTATTCCTTCTATTGTCATTTTGTGTTTCTGCATTCCATCTTCCTTCATAGTTTCAGCCAGTTTGCCTCGCTCGGTCTTTGCGTGTTTGCCAGCATCTCTTCCTCACCGCCTGTCTGTCTCATATCACTGTGTCAATCTTGGCTGGGGGGCATTTGTCTTTGAGGGAAGCGGCAATGACGGAGAGGTTAGAGAAATCATGAGAAAGATCATCTGTGTTTACAGAAGGACGGTGAATGTTTAGCTGCGCGTTCCGTCCATGCATCCAAGGTGGTTCGAGGGGCCGTATTGGGAAAGTGTAGTGACACGGACCCACAACAGGGGGTGTAAATGAACGGACAATGAAAGAGTCGAATATGAACACTTTACTGTTGTGAAAGAGCACAACCAAACACAGCGGATTACAGAATTTGTGAAAGCAGTCAATCCACAAAGGTGATGTGTGGGCAGGCTCGAGGATAGAAGACGTCTGTCCTGAGAAGAACTGGAACCACACGATTTCCTCCGCCACCAAACCTGGAGAATACTGGAGCCGTCAAGTCCCGAGTCCCCAGGTGGCCACCGTCTCCGAACGTCGGATCTGGTACTGCTGGTGAGGAGCAGAAACAATAAGATGTGGGTGCGTGCACACCCAGTAACAACAATGGTGGAGATTCCACCTCCACCTCTCACACACACTCGTGCAGCTCCTGTCTTAAACACTTATCTGGTTGGGGTGTGAAACGAAGCCGTCGCTGATTACACCACCCTCACTGATAAGGCACTCCACAGGAAAGCAGCTGCAAAATGAATTCAGACTAAGACACAGTTAGATTCTGGCTGAGGATATTACCTTCACAGGTAGATGATATCTCGGCAACGAGGTGGAGATGACGTCCGGTCTTTATGGAGTGGAATGATGAAGTGTAGATGGGTGACAGCTGTCATGAGATAATGAGTGACAGCTGTCACCCCCGGCTGTGTCCGTGGCGGCAGCGCCCTCTCGTGCCTGAAGCCCGCACTTCAGGCAGGGCGCCCTCTGGTGGTGGGCCAGCAGTACCTCCTCTTCTGGCGGCCCACACAACAGGCCGTCTTCAGCCCCAGCCACTGATGATGAAGATTTACAAGCCTGACACACAACAGGCCCGCTCACTTTGTGGGGGAAGTGGCTTTGAGTTGTGTTGTGAACTCAAACGATGAGGGAGAAATGCGGGCTGTCGATGTAGAAATCTTTGTCCGCACAGCTGCAGCTTCCATGAGTGTTGAGATCCGGCATCGCACTACAGCTGTGTTCCTTCTCTTCCAGCTGTCAAGTAATTTTACACAAGCGTTTCTACTGTTGCAAAAATAAAATGTTAATGGGGATCCTTTCCATCGGCTGAAGCACAACAATGTGTCTCTTAATGTCAAAATAACGTTTACAGCATATATTTAAAAAAAAAAAAAGGCTTGTCAAGAATTTGACAGTATAACTGTTAGTGTGATATAAAAGTCTCCTGTAACCATAAAAGTGCCTAACTGAGACAAAAAAAAAAAAAATCAAATTAACAGGAGAGTTCTGTCTAATGCTGCACATAAAACACAACACAGAAAAGTTACCAAATATGCAGTGCGTAATAAAATAGACCAAAGAGAAGAAGCGGTATTCAACGGTATTCGGTATTCAAAATATGGAAGAATTTTATAAAACAGTCAGATTTACAGCAAAACGAATGTGTAACTCAACTGGTTGGCAATTAATGTATTCTTTTCTCTTTGTAACATTGTGTGTGTGTGTAAATATTGGCTGTTCTTAAAGGTGTTGTAAAAATTGTTTTTTACAATGAAATCAAATGAAGAATTTTGGAAGCATGGTGAACAAGCAGTTAGTGCACTTGCTCCCAAAGCAGAAGGTTTCCAGTTCAAGTCTGCCCGTGTCTGTTTTCCATGTAATGTGGAGTTGCATCAGGAAAGGCAAGTAAAACTTCTGCCAGATCAACAATCAGATCTGTGTTGGATCTGTTGTAAGATGACAGAACTTACTGATCATGAGAAGAATTTTTTTGGCACCGTTATACTCTTATTCCACAGTATTCAAATAAAGGACTCACTCCCTTATCTTGCCAATATGGTCAGAATTCAGCTTTTTTGGAAAAGCTTTCAAATTTTGGGCCATGGAGGTAAAAATTGCCAACTCTGTGGCATACTGGAAAAGTGAATTTGTGCCATTCCGTTTGAGAGTCATATGGGTTACCCTCAAGAAGCTGAAGAAATGCGATAGACCTTCATTTATGACTGAAAATGCAAAAAAAAAAAGAGAAAAGAAAAGAAAGAGGGAAAACAGTGATGAAAGTTTTCCGGAAATGGCTGGAAATCAGGGTTTTTACTCACATGGTGAACATTTCCAGGATATTTTTGGCAACATACGTCAGAGTCTATTCATTCAGTTCATTTCAGTTCCACGCCCAAACAGTTGTTGGTGGTAATGCACACCGTGGTGGTTGGTTTGCACGCCGCCAATAATTTCCAAAGAAGAAGGGTTCATTTGTTTTTGTCTTAAGAGTTTATAAAGTCATTTTTTGGAGGACTTAGTTGTTGTTTTCCTAATGGTTTACTTTGTTGTGGACATTAAAAGTCATGAGCTGCATTTTTCCTCCAGTAATCATAATCATACATTAAGTGGAGCTAACAGGTGGAGCCTTCATATGCTAAAATGCTAATTCCATTAGCATTCAGACGAAAATTTAACTCTCAGTCTGCCAGTCCAAACCACAAGATTAATGAGTTTGAGCAACGAACAAAAATTTGTCTGAGGTGAGTGAGTGAAAATAATACGTGATGTTAGTGCTCTGCTTAAGTTTATCAGCTAAATTAGTTGATGCATTAATGTGCGATAAATACTCCTATTGTTCCATTTGAATTGATACTGAGAATTATTATTTTTGAGTTCTTTGAATTGTCATTTCATTTACTGTGTACTTTTCTGAACCACGGTGTATGTTTTTTGGATTAAAGGCTGGTAGCACAATACAAGTTGTGTGAAAAGACTGGGGTGGAAAAATTTACCTGACCCAACAAAAAAATAAAAAATTTTGGGTAAATAGACCTGAAAATGCGCCAGAATGCATCTGAGATCTCAAAGGTTTCTGGGGGAGAACTCCCCCCCACTGGGGCTTCAGGCCTTTGGCCCTTGCCGAAAACTTTCATCCCCCCCCATGGCCCACTTTCATCATTGAAAAAAACATATAAAATGGAACGTAATGAACATAACCAATAAACATAGATCACCATAGATCCTGTTGGGAAGAACTACAGATAAAATTTGGACATATTTCACATGAAAGGTTTGCTGGATATCTGCTGACAGGGTAAGACAAAACTCACTTAGGTCTGCTGCGTCGATTGTCAATACTAATGTTCGTTATAATTATAAAGTTTTGCTTGGTTTGCCACAGTGAGTCAAATGTTTTTATCATAGCTTTATTAAAAGAATTTTTGTAAACCGCAAATTCAGAGTTCCCAGTTTCCATCAAGCTCTAATGGAGTGAAGTCACTATATTTGCCGTGGAATCCCCACAAAATAAATACTTTGCCAGTAATAAAATTAGCTGTAATTTTGTGGTGTACCACAGAAATAAAGGTACTTTATAATTACTAGATTGTGACATAAATAAATTTTCAGTTTTGTTTTGAATTCAGAGGGATTCCACTTTTGATGGATGTATTTTACAAATGCAAATTGTTCTAAAACCCAATTAAAATCCAGTTGTCCATCTGTATTCTAAATTAGAGTAATACAGTCAATATGGCGTTCAAGAAATTTCTACAGAAATATACATTGATACGCCAACAGTCACCATGCTGTTTTGCAACGGTTGTACTGTTTACTGATTAAACAGATGGGTCCATGTATTACGTAATGTCTTTATGACCAAAAATAGTCCACTTCCAGCAGCCTTGAATGCTATGAGGAGCATCAAATGTGGCTGGTTTTCCCCACATTCAGTGTACCATAAACTATAAAGAAAAAGTGTTACAAAGGATTAAACTTGGTGTGGCCTGGTGACATGTGTCAGAATGAGTGGAAGGGGTACTCCGTAGTGGAGAGAGGCAGGGAGATGAACAGCTCATAAAAGTAAAGACAAGTGCGACTTTGATCGGAGACGAGATGGAGATGCACACTGGCATTGTGGGAGATCTCCACTCAGAGTGGATTTGTCATTTGCCACATCTTCTATCAGTTTTAATGTCCTTTACTTATCCCATGGGATGCACAGATGCACGCGCATTCAGCACGCACACGTCTGCACTATAGATGAACATGTTTTCCAGACAAATTTGCTAACATAAGACCTGAGCTATGAGGATTCTAATTGGTGAAGGAGATGCATATCAGTTTACTTAAATTAGATCCATGCTTTCAGTTGGGGGATGCCATCTGGTGTGTGTGTGTGTGTGTGTGTGTGTGTGTGTGTGTGTGTGTGTGTGTGTGTGTGTGTGTGTGTGTGTGTGTGTGTGTGTGTGTGTGTGTGTGTGTGTGTGTGTGTGTGTGTGTGTGTGTGTGTGTGTGTGTGTGTGTGTGTATAATCCATGTGTCATAGATGAGCAAAGTGATGGGGCTGATTTTATTGCCTTTATTTCAGTCCTCTCATTTCACCGTTTTCTCTCCATCTCTCCCAGCTCCACTCCATCCTCTCTTCTTGCCTCTGAAGCACTGTCCTTCTCTCTCTTTCTTTCCGTCCTTGCCTCCTTTCCTTTATGATAGTGTCATTCTCTAATCAAACAGCAGGCTTGCTTTCTGCTTGCTGGCTTTATAGCCGAGGGCTCTCTCTATCTCTTTCCTCTTTCTCTCTTCTCCATTTCTGCCCCCTCGACTTTCTTTCTCTCTGTTTGCCATCTCTCTCTCTCTCTCTCTCCCTCTGAGCGTGACTACTGCATTAGAGGAAATGTCTTTTCATGGAAGATTTGCTGCATTTTCCAAAATGGCTGCTTTGCCTAATGGACAAGTGCCTTGGTTCTAATGAATGATTACATGTATGAGTATGAGGGAAGGGGAGGGGAAGACTGCAAGGGCAAAGATAGAGGTCCAGAAGAGGCAAGGAGGTGAAGAAGAGTAATATGAAGAAGAGGAGGGCTGTCAGAGTGTGATTGAAATGATAAAAGATGGACGAGTGAAAATGTTTAGCGTCATTGCTGGGGAGGGGGCGTTGGTCAATTAGCACGGTTGTCAAGCGGCGAACATTACTTTTCTTTCAAAAGGTCTGTTTCAGATTCACAGCACAAATCACTGCACTCAAAGATGGCTGTGTGTGTGTGTGTGTGTGTGTGTGTGTGTGTGTGTGTGTGTGTGTGTGTGTGTGTGTGTGTGTGTGTGTGTGTGTGTGTGTGTGTGCTTTGAGAAGAGATACGTGTGCATGTGCGCAGCGTGGTGCCGTGAGCCAGCCAGCCAGCACAACCCAGAACCCAGCGGAGCTCGGGGAGGGCGGAGAGGCATTACTGGCCGGCTGAAATATAGTCCTTCTGTACGAGTGCATGTGCGCACTCTTGTGTGGCCGTGCAGGTCTCCGTTAATCCAGTCAGATTAACTGTATTTAAGCAATCATCCAGACTGTGGCTGCACCACAATCCAGCATTCCAAACAAACATTCCTTCTTTGTTATTCCCTGCTTGTTTACTTGGCTGAAAACCTGCTCCTTTTACTGGAAAACATACTCATTTGGTTTGCAAGCTGTGAAAAATGTTGCTGTGGATCGGTTCTCACACATGGTTAAATCAAAGCATGTCGCACTTTATTTGCAGACTATAACACCTTGATTGTGTCTTCTCCTGTCGCACTGGTTCTTTGTTCCCCTCTATGATTCTCTGGGTCTCCCCACACCTTCTGTCGTCAGCCGGTTCCACCCCATCACGTGCCTTTTCTCTTAGTCCACCCTCTCTCAGCCTGCAGACGCCTTTTCTTTCTATTACCTTGAACAGTACCTCGAGTCTCTGTGTTTGGATCTGCTCCTCCATCCCAGGCTGGACTCGTGTCTCTACAGTCACGTTGAGTACACCTTGGATCACCAACTCTGTGATCTGTCTTTTGTGTCCAGGTGTGGTTCTATAGTTGTTGTGTGTGTGTGTGTGTGCGTGTGTTAGTGTACGTAAACTATCTGGCATGCGTGTCTTGGGGCACATCTCTTGCATACTTAAGTATCCTCTAGCAGCTTGAACATTTGTGCTTTTGTGGACAAGGCAACTCTGCTGTGCTGCAGGTGCAGAGTTGCTTCTTGTCTCACAGACAGAGACGGTCATGCGCCCTGTTAGTTGCATTTTCAGTACTTGCATTATGTTGTTTGTGCAAAATATGGGTGTACAGGCATATACGTACACAGTAATGGGTAAGATGACATAGAGTCACTTTAGTTTAACAAACGTTTTGATTTGAAATAGTTTGGAGAGTGATCATTATCGCAAATTGTATAAGGATGTGGAAGGAAAACCTTATCTGAATGGATTTGAGCTCAGATTTAATCTGGATTAATATCTGATGAATGTAATGTTAATATGTGGCAGTCTATCACTGAATAATTCATCATCATGACGGAATGAAAGGATAAGATGTTAAGAGTTTCAAGATGAGATAAAATAAAACAACAAAAAAGAAAACACAGGTTGATGCTTGTTTTTATGGATGTCCCGATCAGGTTTGTATGGCCCCGATCCAATTCTGAGTCATCTGATTTTGAGTATCTGCCGGTACCGAGTCCCGATCTGATATTTTAAAAAACTGAATGAACAATGAACAAATGCTAAATATATAATATTTTCATTTTAATCACCTTATTTTATTATTTATCACTTAAACAGTGCACTTCTCCTTGAGGTAGCTTGAACAATCAAGTAATAATCTACCAGACTTAAAAAAAAATGTACAAATTTCCATGTTATTTTATTTGTCTAAAAATAAATGTCCAAGGTTCCTTATGTTAAGCAAGAAATTATTTAATCTGAAATAACAGGTGGTTTTAAATTACAGATGAAAGGTTTCTAAAGAATCATTTATTGATTTATTTAGCTATTTTAATTACAAGTGTTCTAAACTTTTTTAAACAGTAATCAGAAATTTTGAGGTAACAAACAACAACAAAAAACATTTCCAAGGATTTTTCTTCAGAAAACTGCTCTATGAATGAGCACTCCTGTGACACGTTTCTGTTGTGTAGAGATCAGTGGTTTCTGCACCGATCTGTTTCGTACTGATCTGTGGTTTCTGCCACTAGTCTTCCATGTTTTGGCCCGAGGCGTGTTCCTATTGGACAGCGTGAAGCTACATCACAGCTCAGAGCATCGAAAGTTGGATTGGGTTGAACTTATGTTTTTTTTTTTGTTCAATAAAAAAAAAGATTGGGTTGAACTTTGACCGCGCCAGCCTGCCGACAAGCGGCAATGCGCACTCCCTTCAGAAGCGTCACTTTTGCTCGGCTTTTGACGCGACGCTTCTGACGCCTCTAAAAAGCAATACGTCTCATTGAAAATAATGCTTTTTCGACCGATTCTTGACGCCTCTGACGCGTCCGATGCATGAAAGGCCCATTAATCTGCAGTAATGAGCTTGAAATAGCGCTGATCAAAATAATGAGGATAAAATGTATATCAGATTCCTGATCGGGATACAACGTCCGATTTCGATAAGCTTCGACGGTCCAAAATGAGGCACACTCGGAAAATGAAAATGTTGCAATTCTTTGATTGGCCGCTTTGATGCTGGCTCCGGAAAGAAGCAGCCTGTGATAAAAAGTCAATTTTTAGAAGAGGAAAAACCATGTATACAGCCTGGCCCGAAAAAAGGGTTTTAAGGCCCTTGACGATTTAGCCAGCATATGCCAACGTATGAAAAATGCGAAAAATACGCTGGATACGTCGAATAAATAATGCAGCTGTCACACCATGACGATTTATATATATGCTGACAGCCCTGTTTCTATCGAGCAGTTCGGGTTGGTACTACATGGTATGATACGGGTCGGAAGAGTTGTCTGGCTTAGTTTGCATTTCCACCACCAGCAGAATCGTTTTGTTTGGCAAGTGGAACACATAACTATTGACTAGCATGTCATTGAGCACACGTACGCTGTTGTGCGAACTCTCCCCTGCCCACAGAGGCCACAGTGATTTAACATTTTTTAAAATTTAATTTAATTTAATTTAATTTTTGTCTTGGTGGATCATGGGATTTATTTTCATTGCATGCAGACTGGCTAAGAATCGACTGATGTCTGTGGTAATCGCTGATGTGAGTGAATGAGACACTGTGACTCTTTCAACTTTTAAATTAACTTAATTTTCTTGTTGAGGGACAAAGCGCCGACGTCCTCTGGTTCAGTCTGAGAGACAAAACACAGAGGGACTTCTTTAAAAACACTACGTTTCTTCAGCTACGACAAGGAACTAAAGTATTTCCAGACATCGTTTTCCAAAATTGGAATGCTTTATGTGGGTAATTTTTCTTCAGGCTGTGATGATGAATCCGACTGAAACGAATAGGTAAGATTAAGACTTTATATTTACTCTGTGTGCGAATGGTTTTAATATTTTTATCAATCTGAACTGTTTGAGGACTGCAGCTTTCAGTTATTCAGCCAATCAATGGACAGCATCAATGGACGTATTTCGACTTATGAGCAACTTACAAGAAACATGTGTCAACAATCCCATAACATACTGTACCTACAACTTTTGGTCTGCGTATGCAGAACATATGAGACACATGCTGTCATATGTCAGAAATGTTGTGCATGCCCAAAATTTTTCAACATAATCTCTGTATTACTACATATATCAGTGTGCTCTTAACTTATACAAAACGTACCCATAATTTATTAGATGTCTGCCTGTGTATAATTACTTATTTTTTGAATTGCCCGACAGAACTAGTTTTAAAGCTATAAAGTTATTCATAATTATGGGCATGGCTGCTTTGAGTGACAGTTCATGTGTTCTCGATGAGCCCCGGTAGCTGTGGCTGCCTGATTTTTGGAGGACCATGTCTGTCTTTTGTGAGCATTTTCTTGCAAATGTCTACAACCCCTGGCAAAAATTATGGAATCACCGGCCTCGGAGGATGTTCATTCATTTGTTTAATTTTGTAGAAAAAAAGCAGATCACAGACATGACACAAAACTAAAGTCATTTCAAATGGCAACTTTCTGGCTTTAAGAAACACTTTAAGAAATCAGGAAAAATAATTGTGGCAGTCAGTAACGGTTACTTTTTTAGACCAAGCAGAGGGAAAAAAATATGGACTCACTCAATTCTGAGGAAAAAATTATGGAATCACCCTGTAAATTTTCATCCCCAAAACTAACACCTGCATCAAATCAGATCTACTTGTTAGTCTGCATCTAAAAAGGAGTGATCACACCTTGGAGAGCTGTTGCACCAAGTGGACTGACATGAATCATGGCTCCAACACGAGAGATGTCAATTGAAACAAAGGAGAGGATTATCAAACTCTTAAAAGAGGGTAAATCATCACGCAATGTTGCAAAAGATGTTGGTTGTTCACAGTCAGCTGTGTCTAAACTCTGGACCAAATACAAACAACATGGGAAAGTTGTTAAAGGCAAACATACTGGTAGACCAAGGAAGACATCAAAGCATCAAGACAGAAAACTTAAAGCAATATGTCTCAAAAATCGAAAATGCACAACAAAACAAATGAGGAACACCTAAACAGAAAAAACAAGGTTACAATGGGCTAAGGAAAAGCAATCGTGGACTGTGGATGACTGGATGAAAGTCATATTCAGTGATGAATCTCGAATCTGCATTGGGCAAGGTGATGATGCTGGAACTTTTGTTTGGTGCCGTTCCAATGAGATTTATAAAGATGACTGCCTGAAGAGAACATGTAAATTTCCACAGTCATTGATGATATGGGGCTGCATGTCAGGTAAAGGCATTGGAGAGATGGCTGTCATTACATCATCAATAAATGCACAAGTTTATGTTGATATTTTGGACACTTTTCTTATCCCATCAGTTGAAAGGATGTTTGGGGATGATGAAATCATTTTTCAAGATGATAATGCATCTTGCCATAGAGCAAAAACTGTGAAAACATTCCTTGAAAAAAGACACATAGGGTCAATGTCATGGCCTGCAAATATTCCGGATCTTAATCCAATTGAAAATCTTTGGTGGAAGTTGAAGAAAGTGGTCCATGACAAGGCTCCAACCTGCAAAGCTGATCTGGCAACAGCAATCAGAGAAAGTTGGAGCCAGATTGATGAAGAGTACCGTTTGTCACTCCTTAAGTCCATGCCTCAGAGACCGCAAGCATCTATAAAAGCCAGAGGTGGTGCAACAAAATACTAGTGATGTGTTGGAGCGTTCTTTTGTTTTTCATGATTCCATAATTTTTTCCTCAGAATTGAGTGATTCCATATTTTTTTCCCTCTGCTTGGTCTAAAAAAGTAACCGTTACTGACTGCCACAATTTTTTTTTACAGATTTCTTATAGTGTTTCTTAAAGCCAGAATGTTGCCATTTGAAATGACTTAAGTTTTGTGTCATGTCTGTGATCTGCTTTTTTTTCTACAAAATTAAACAACTGAATGAACATCCTCTGAGTCCGGTGATTCCATAATTTTTGCCAGGGGTTGTATAATAATATGGTTTATTGTGTGGTTAATTGGCCTAACAGATCATCTAACACGGCGTTTACACTGAGTCCTCGACCGAGTTGCGATCGGAAAATGGTCTCTGCTCACTGTCACTCTCACTGACTCCCACTGGGGTTGCAGGCTGGTCACAATGGGGTCTCCATGGTCAGAAAAAAGATCCGTCTTGGTCACCATCAGTCTCCAACAGCTGTGTAAGTGTATTGAACTGTTTAAAACACTCGCACAAGTTGAGTGACCAGTTAACAGATACATAGGTATCTAATCAGTCTTGATAAACTCTCACATGTCTCAACTCACTCTCATCTTGATCCTATGGGTCATAATAGACTCTCAGTTGACTCTGCATGGGGTTGTATCAGTGATCACAGGTATTAACATATTTTTCACTCGCACACTTCAGTCGCAGTGTAGGCTTGGTTTAAGTGCAACTAACCGATCACAACAGAAACCAGCCAAGACTTGTGAGAGTTGACAAAATGTCATGATCTTGTAGGTCTTATATAGGTCTCAGTCCAGTGTAAACAAGGGATTAGACAGTATTTCTCAACCACTGGGTTGTGGACCATTAGTGAGTTGCATAATGCCATCTAATGGGGTACAACTTTTTCAAGTTGAAGCAAGTTTGTAGTATTGTACAATATTAATATTAATATCACAATGTCAATCTCTGTTATGTAAATTAACAGATGTTTTAAATGCCATATAAATCTTGGAAACAACTTAAAATAATAAATAATACATGATTCTTTCAACTTTAACATTATCTATTTGAGACCCTCTGTTTCACAAGATAATTCTATGCTATGATGTAATGCTGCGTTTACACATAACGACGACAAGTCACGAATGCCACGAAGTACACATTCTTGGCCGCTGATCACGAATGTGATTATTCGGGGCAGAGGCGTCAGGTGACCTCAGGAACTGCTGCAACCTGTTACCACACGTTACGATTAATGGCACATGTTGCCGGAGAATTATCAGGAACCATTACGCATGATCAAGAATAATGTTCCGCGTTGTTACGCGCTATCGCACGCTATTGCGCGTAAGCGCATCGTTAAGTTCTGTCACGTTGTGAACGAGGTGAATTGTCTCCACACACACACACACCCATATTCATCCAACTGAATTCAGATCGCTCCAGTTTTTCAGAAGAACTTTGTGACTGCATGCGTAGTTGGGCTCTGTGCCATGGAGTGGCGCAGAGAGGAGGAGGGCAGCGCCAGATGTGTGGCTTCATGCGGCTCTCGTCTGGCGCATTTTCCCAAACATCAGGCACATGCAGCAGGTGGAACACCTGCAGGAGCGCGCTGAAGAGTACTGAAATTTGACTTTTAGCCGACTTGGTGTCAGCAATCAAGCTGAGTGTTGTGCACCAGGGTTTAATTGTGCGCGCGCTTCTTCCTCCGCTGGACTGGAGGAGGTGCAGAGATGTCGGGCTGCACATGAGTCTTTTCTCGCTCCTCTGGTTCCAGAGGGTAAGACTCGTTCTCCCACTCATTGGTTACAACAGCAGGTGGAACACCTGCAGGAGCATCCTGAGGAGCTTCAGCAGGAACTGTGGACCGACATTTGGAGCCGAGTTTAATTGTGCGCACATGACAGAAAACTGATTTGTCGTGGAGAGCAGTGAAATGTGACGTCGCATTACAAGTCGTGTCAAAACTTGACAGGTTCCGTGTCACTTCGTAATAACGCGTGACAGTTTGGGTTCCAAGAACCATCACAGGAACCACTACGAACGTTGTCACGTTCTATTAAGGATCAATACTCATCAAGACGGATCAATACGCTCAGTTGCGACCTCCACGACGTGAGACGAAATGAGGGTGGTGTGTGACATTCGTGGAAGATTTTTTGACAGGCAAAAACATGCTCCACGAATATAAAGAATATCACGCACCAACACACACTATTAAGAAACCTATTCAGATGCGTTAAGTCACGTTAAGAACGTCAGGAATGTGTCATGAATGACAGAAAAATGACATTCGTAACGCGTCTTGCTTATGTGTAAACGCACCTTATGGATGGATTAGTTCTGCAAAAATAAAACTAAAGTTCTGCAAAAATATAAACCAGGTTGTTTTTGTTGCATTTATTTAATTCCTGATCTCCCATCTGTTGCATGTCATGTTGCATTCTATTAATATACTTTACAATAGGTTATTAGAAACAGAATGGATTAGCCAAAATAATTAGGGATCTTTTTTAGTGGCCCATGTCTCAAGTATAGGTAGGCCTTAAAGTAGAAAAGGCTAAAAACCCTCATCTAAGATGTTTGTGCTCCAATATTCTTGTCGAGTGAAATTATCGTGTGATTTAAATTTGGATGCTAACAAGGTTAGCACTTTTAGCAGCTACCAGTGTTGTATCATGGTGTTGGGACCAGTAATGTTTTTCACAGTGGGTGTGATTATTATTACATTGATGTATTGCTCAGTGAATTGATATCCAAACTTGTTTTATCTTCAACCCTAACACAACTGACCAGCAGCAAATAATACAGTCCACCAAGTATTTTATTGTTCTACCCTTTGCAGTATAGTGAAACAACATCCTGCTTGCACGTAAAAGGGTGAGATATAGCCCATATGCCTTTTCTTTGTCAGTAGCTTGAGGCGAGTGTTGACAGGCCTCTCTCAGTTGTGCTGCTGCTCCCTCTTTGACTACAAGAGTTCAGCTCAGGTTCAGCCTCGGGTCAGCATAATGTGCAACCCAGCTTCACCCTCCAGACTTCAGATTTTTGCTTGAGAGGATCTGTGGACACTCCGCTGGGCTCCTTCCTAAACGCAGTGCTTTGTTTCCCTGACACATCTCACAGCTGATGCCTTTTTGTAGTGTGCTGCATTGTACGGAAGAACAGAGGCCAGAAAACCGCAATTCTTCTGCTGGAAAAATTGTAACAGCTCAAGAGTCTGTATTTTTGTATGTTTAAACATGGGGGAGATTACAGAATCAGCATTAAACTCTCTTTGTCAAGAGTCCAATATGCAAGCAAGTATGATCAAGTTAAGTTAAAGCTGTTGTTGCTATTGATTTGCCCCCATTTGTTTCATCTTGACGTATCGGAACGCGAAGACAAGGTAAGGAACTCTGTTGACGGTTGAACTCTTTTGGTGGCCTGTATGGGGTTGTCTTTGGTCCGCCTGCAGCCCTTGAGCATTGATTAACCCTTGTGTATTGGCAAGGTTTTTTTCACTGCTGTATAGAACTTGAATGACGTCTGGAAGAGTCCTTCAAGGCCGATCCATCTGTACGACAACGAAAATGGACAGGGAGAGAGTCCGAATGAAAAGCAAGAGTGATGTGTTTTCTAATCGTTACACGGCCTCTGTGCCTCCACGTGTCACTCAGTTTTCTCCACCCTCTGCTGCCGACTGTCACGCGGCACCCCCTTACCTCTCCCCGCAGAGTGATTCTCCAGCCGTGTGGACAAATAACCATGTGGCGAATGATTAGCAGACATTTCTGCGGGTGTTAATGAGCGACGTTACGCTGCAGCGGCTCTGCCAAGAGGATTACTGCTGAATGATTAGCTTAGTCTAGCGTCGGCTTTGCTAGCTAAACGCATAGACTGATTAGTGGACATTTTTTACGTAGTGGTTAATGAGTGATGCTATGGTGTGCTAGCCATGAGAAAGGGATTACAGGCTATTAATCAGACAAGAGACTGGCTGAAGCCATTAGCTGGTCTTGCAGCAAAGTCAGTCTATCTGGGGATGATCCGAGGTCCTTGTCTCTAAATTGGCTTTGGCCTTGTCTGAGTTCTCCCGTCTCTTGGTAGATATTGGTCATAAATATCGTTGTCTTTCTTCTCCACCCATTGGTGCTACATTCTTTCACGGCGCTCAGCCTTTTCTTCCCCTTTTTCTTTCCTCTGAGGAACAGAGAGGAAGAGAGAGCGAAATCTTCAGGGATGGTTTCTCTGCCTCTGACATGTCACGACAGGAGCTTCTCCTCATCTGCAGACTGACTTCTTCTCATTTATTTGTAAACAGATAAATAAATGTGAATATTTTCTTCATGCCTGTGCTTGCAAATAAATACGTCTATTCATGAGTCGTGTGTGTGTGCGAGGTGTGTGAGACAGAGCGTTTGTATGTGTGAGAGTGATGGTCAATGGAGGCATGTGAACAGAGAGGACAGGCTGACAAGCGTGTTAATTGAATTGTGGGAAAAATGCAAATCTTCTACTGCCTGCTTGAATTAAGAAGAGTTTTATGTGATTGGAACTTTTTGGAACACACGCACACAGTGTGTTAATTTTCACCAGATCCATAAAAGAGAATTAATCATTGAGTTGTCTCTTTATCCTTCCTTGCATCACACTGTCCTTTTCTCATCATTCTGGCCCATTTTCTGCCCGTCTTACCATCTGAGGACTTTAGTCATTTGTCTTTTGTGCAAGGCCCATTAGAAAAGTTAAACTGATGCCATTCAAGGAAAGAGACATTGAAAATCTGTGATTCCTTGTTCTGTAACATTTCGCTTTAGGGCAGAGCTCACACAAGGCGCTCCTTCTGAAGCTACACATTTTCTGTATGTGTTTCTGTCTTTGTGTGTTTTCTGCCTGGACTTTGACAAGGAGATTGCATGTGTCCAGGCATGTGCTGTGTGAATATGTGGTCTGTGGTCACTTGTTTGTGTGTGTGTGTTTGTTACACTACACAGACAAACAGCGTCCTTGTTAGATTGCTGTGTTCTTTGTATCATCACACCAATGTATCGAAATGCCCCAGTTACAAAATATCATCGCTCTTTAGAAAAGCTCTCTAGCAAATGGCACAGCTTAAAAAAGTAAATATATATATATATATATATATATATATACACACACACACACACACACACACACACACACACACACACACACACACACACACACTACCTCATCTGGAAATGTCATCAGAGACCAGTGTGGAATTGAGCTTAATAGTTACAACCTGAAACAGGCCTCTCCTGTAACAATCGCTTGGAGCCATTGGGAGAGGAAGTTCGTGTCAACTTGGTCAAATGAGCACCCACTGGATTTGCTGACAGTATCACATCTTGACTTGGGGCTGGCTTATAAAACTCCAAATCAATATCACGTTTGTGTGTGTGTATGTGTGTGTGTGTGCATGCATTGCCATCTATATTATAATAGCCAGGTGGCCTCTGTGTGCGTGTATGCATGCATGCGTGTGTATGGCTTCAGTCACGGAGAAACTGGGGAGAGCTGACATTTGCCGTTTGGTATGCTTATGTATTTTGGGTCAAGACTGAACACTGCAAATATGGAAAGTTGATTGGACTAATATGTTTTGGAGAAATTATTGATATTAGCTAACAACAGTGAACAATGGACGTTGTGCTGCAATGCACCATGGGGTTTGGGGTTTTAAATTTTATTATGGTTCATGATAGTTTAACAGTGTTGTTAGTAATTCAATTGGTTTAGTTAGGTGTCATGTTGCTGTTACCATGAGTGAGAAGTGTAGTGCATTGGATATCTTCCCCCAAGATTCTGTTTGTGGGTGTGTAAAAATAAAAGCACCTGCTTGTGGCAGAATGCAGAAAAGACAAAAAACTTGGAATGTTGATAGGACTAATATTTTTGGAGAAACTATTGATATGAGCTAACAACACTGAATAATGGATGGTGATCATTACATTCTGGACTCACACGCCATTTCAGCAGGGGCGGTAAATCATCTATATATTAAAAGTGCATGTGTGTGATTTTATTTCGTAAGTTCAATGTAAGCAGTACATAATATAATTGTAAATATGTTAAAAAGACATGGCTGACACAAGAAAATGAAAACACTT